>NC_030682.2:140576940-140876940 GCF_000004195.4 Xenopus tropicalis
TAACGTGCATTGGGGTATGTAGCGATCACATGCTGCCTGGCATGCACAGTGGGGTGATTAAATGGGCATTTATACACTTGGCATCCCGTGTGTGCAGTGTACTGGGAATTGCATGCCATGCTCTGGGCAGACAGTGGGCAGCAATGTGTTTTATTAAATGAGCGACATTACGTGCCTTGGGGCATTCAGGGGGCACATAGAGCCTTTTGATGCCCAGGGCTGATACCCCCGCACACACGGAGCGATGCTGCCAGCAGAGAGGTTAGGGAGAAAGGGGGTTCCCTGTGTTGTGGAAAGAAATATTGGAAATGGGGGTGTAGGGGCAATGTGGTACCCAGTGATTTGTTTGGGGGGGGGGGCTAATGTGTAGTGGGGACTGCATAGTTTGGGGGTGCCAGTGTATGTAACTTAATGTAAGGGGCACTGAGTGAGATGGAAACATGAAACGGGCAGGGGCAGATATTTGGCAGGGGGTTAGACTGGGGGTTATACTGGAGCCCGTGTGCCCGAGGGTGCATAATTGTGCCATACAGCCATCTCTGTGTGTGACTTGGGTACATTGGGCACTGCCATGCTTGCTGGCACCTCTTGGATCCTGGCTAAACACTTACCCCATGGAAATACCCGCTGTGGCAGCCTAGGAACCCCTACCTGTGGCAGAGTGGCACAGCCTGTGTGTGTGTGTGCCAGGCACTCCCATGACCTCTGTTTAGGGACACGCTCAGTTGGCATCGCTCCGACCCTGCTGCTCCGCTTAGTCAATCTGCTCCTTTCCTTGCTCACATCAACTTTATATTAGAAACACGGAATATATTTAACTTTCCTAGTATGAAACTGACTGATGGGGGCAGATGTGCCCCCCCTCACCGTCATCCCATGGGGCAGATGTGCCCCCCTCCACTCTCATCCCATGGGGCAGCTGTGCCCCCCTCCACTCTCACCCCATGGGGGCATCTGTGCCCCCTCCACTCTCATCCCATGGGGCAGCTGTGCCCCCTCCACCCTCACCCCATGGGGCAGATGTGCCCCCCTCCACTGTCATCCCATGAGGGCATCT
Organism: Xenopus tropicalis; assembly: GCF_000004195.4. NCBI lineage: Eukaryota > Metazoa > Chordata > Amphibia > Anura > Pipidae > Xenopus > Xenopus tropicalis. Next base: position 140,577,998 of record NC_030682.2, read on the forward strand.
GTGCCCCCCTCCACTCTCATCCCATGGGGCAGCTGTGCCCCCCTCCACTGTCATCCCATGAGGGCATCTGTGCCCCCCTCCACTCTCACCCCATGGGGCAGCTGTGCCCCCCTCCACTCTCACCCCATGGGGGCAGCTGTGCCCCCCTCCTCTCTCACCCCATGGGGCAGCTGTGCCCCCCTCCACTCTCACCCATGGCGGCAGCTGTGCCCCCCTCCACTCTCACCCCATGGGGCAGCTGTGCCCCCCTCTACTCTCACCCCATGGGGCAGCTGTGCCCCCCTCCACTCTCACCCCATGGGGGGCAGCTGTGCCCCCCTCACCCCACAGTCTCCGGGCCTGCGTTGCTACCTGCTCGTACCTCCCTAGTGACAGCATTGGGATATGCATAGCTCAGCGCTTAGTAGTGGCGGTTTCACAAGGCACCATCCTATCCCACTACGTGCCTGGGACGCCACATCATAGCCATTGTGAAATCCAACATTCAGTTACACCTTGTTTTGTAATTACTGCTCACTCACTGCCTTCCATAGGTTTGTACTGAACTGCTGGGGCAAGGAGGGGGGGCAGAATAAAGGGCCTCTCTCAATATAAACTGCAACTGCCCCAGCTCCTTTTTGCCGATCCCTATGAAATTCATCCATGCGCTTCCCAAGCTACAGCACAGGAGGGACATTTACATTTAAAGGGCTTGTTTTGCGCACAGTGCTGCCCCCTAGTGTTCATAATAAGCTGCAAATTTCAATTTTTTTTAAAAACCTGTCATTTTGGCTGCTTTTCTGCTCTTAGCACCTGTGGGTTTTTTGTGTCTAATAGGGGTTTCTGTGGTTTTCTAAAACCATTCAGCGCTATTGTTCCAGCAGTATTGGCCAATGGGTACTGAAAGTACCCCCCCCAACCGCCAGCTCTTGCGGCATCAGGTTCTTGGCACTGGAGCTGATTATAAAACAAAAACTGTAAACTTTGCTGGATTTTTGTTGTTGCTGCCAAGTAACTTTGTGTTATCATTTGTGTCGCTGGGTTTCACAACTGCTTCTGATATAGAACCACCAATTGCTGTAAATTCCACTGTTTTGGTTGTGAAAGAAGAAGAATATTAAAATGTGTGTTTTTTCTTTAATATTGCAGATTTTTCCATTAAAACACTACCAGAAGAAAATCGAGTCGTACACCCACCTGCCCTGGCACCCCAACATCATGGGGATTGTGGAAGTCATTCAGGGGGACAGTAAGGCCTACGTGTTCTTCGAGAAGGACTTTGGGGACATGCACAGTTACGTGCGCAGCTGTAAGCGCCTCGGGGAAGGGGAGGCCGCCAGGCTCTTCCGCCAAATCATCAACGCCGTCTCCCACTGCCACCGATCGTCGGTCATCCTCGGGGACCTTAAACTCAGGAAGTTTGTGTTTGCCGACAAGGAAAGGTGAGCGGCGACTCTAAACATATGGTTCCCAACTGGGTCAGGCTGAGGAGCTCCTGGTGGGCCCAGCCGCTGCTATTTGAGGAGCTGGTCCCTCTGTGGATGCCACCCTGAAGGCCAGTTAGGGTGAGATTTGGGGGAGACAGTCTTAATGGTCTCCTAGACACACATAGAAGTTTGAAGGTCAATTAGGGTGAGATCTCTGATGTTCTAGACATTCTTGGAACTATGGCTGATACCAGTGTTTGTAATGTTCTAAGGTATTGGGGGGGGGGGGGGGGGACAGATCAAAGGTTGGACCTCCAATGGGGCTTTAGCTGAAAAACTGTGCTCTGAACCAAGGCTTATGGGAAAGAGGGTGTTTGTATCTGGGATACCTACTGTGCCCTTCTCCTCTCCTGACATGACCACTACAAGATCTGCCCCCGTATACAGAGAGAGAAGGGGCTTTAGGTGCAGGTCACGCCGCGTGCATAATAATAAGGCACCAATATAGGAAACGGACATACTTTAGATATACAGAGTTCCCACAAGGTTTAATGACTTATACACAGATATGGGCCAGCGTGGCATAACCCCCTTTCTGCTTACTTTGTAACAGCGACCCCTTTGCCAGGGCCAGTAGCCTTAATGACTTCACTGAGGATTCTGGGATTGGTAGTTGGCAGGCTTGTGCTTAAGTGTAAATGCGCGTCACCATTTATCTTCCCCTCTTCGGCGTCTGTATATGATACTTCCAGGGAGCTTTATATAGCGGCGCTATTTACACAACACTATTGCTTCCTGCCCAGATGCCTCCTGTTAAAGCTTGGGACGTTCCTTCCATTCCTGGGGCACATATTTATATCCCCCCCCCCGATGGGGTCTCATTCTAATACTACCATAGTGTGTGTATTTTTAACTCTTAAGGCTTCACCATAGGGAAGCCATGATTCTCTGCACCTCGCACATGAGTTCAGCTTTCCTGCTGGGGTTCCCCTAAGCCCTTTAGTGTAAGAGCCCGGGGGGGGGGGGTTACGTTGCACCAATTGCTTGTCAGTTGAACAGTGCAATGAGAATTCTCTCCCACGCAGATATAAATAGCAATAGGCAAATACAGATTGTACGTGGGGGTGAGTGTCTGTATAGGGGGAGGCTTGGCGGTTACCTTGCACTTAGGAACACTTTAGTCTGTGTTGGTCACGAGACATGGGGACCAGAATTTCTGCAACCACCTGTTGTTCCTGTTGTAGTCCCTTCCCAAAAAGGATAAATCTGTAGGACAAAAGGCAGGGTATTACTGCCTATGTACGCTGATCCTTAGCCACAACGCGCAACATGACACTCAGGCTGAAGGTGACTTTCCCATTGTGATACAAAGCGGAATGCGTTGTGTTTCGGTGAGCAGGGGGTTAAGCTGCGGCGGGGGGGCTTGTTGTGTATCACAAGCACAGGTGCAGAGTTCTGAGTGTGACTGCAGCTACTTTCTGCCAGACAGTAGCGCGTATTGAGTCATACTTTCCGTTTGTCAGGCAGGGACGCTTTGCGTTACGCGAGGTCAGGCCGAGGACAGAAAGTAACAGATCTCACAGAGCAGAGAATAAAATACGTTTCTGCCTCTCAAGCCTCACCCTTGGGTATTAAAATAGCTCTGAAGCCCTGAGGTGGTATATTTGGCCTTTCGGCTGATTTCGGGGTGTTACCTCCCGTCACCAATGCCACCTGTTGGCATCAGACACAAATGCCAGTCAGTGTGTTTGCCATAGGGCTTAGAGCAGGTAATCCTGGAATCTCATCCGTGAAGTCAATTAGGGTGAGATCTTGGGTGAACAATTCTCTGACGCAGTGATCCCCAAGCAGTGGCTCAACGTGTTGCTCCCCAACCCTTAGATTTTTGAATTCCTGGCTTGGAGGCAAGTTTTGGAGGCATAAAACCTGGGGAAATGCCAAATAGAGCCTCCTGTAGGCTGCCAGTGCACATAGGGGCTATCAAATAGCCAATCACAGCCTTTATTTGGCACCCTAGAGAAACTTTTCTCACAATGTTGGGAACCCCCACCCTAGAGCCTTGGTTGGATGGGCCCAGCCTAAAGGTCTATTGGGGACAGATGTGGAAGACTGTCTATTCACCCTCCTAGATAATCATAGAATCCCATCTTGGAGGTTAATTAGGGTGAGAATAGTGAGTGATTGTCTTCGATCATTGGTTGCCAAAAGAGGTGCTTGAGTCTTGGTTGGATGGGCCTAAAGGCCAATTAGGGACAAACTTGGGGAGAATGTCTATTCACTCTCCTAGCTAATGATGAAATCCCATCTCAGAGGTCATTTAGGGTGAGATCCTCAATGAACACTTTGATGCCCTACATATTCCTGGAACTATGGCTGATACTGCAATGTTTTTATATTTGTTATGGGCTAAGGGCGGCCCTGGAATAATGTTGGGCCGCAATGCATGAACCGTTGGCTGTTGGTGCTAATGTTATTGGATTGTTTCATGAATGAGATATTTTATTGACACATTTTGGAAACATTGATGAGATTGGCTAATCCCTTGCTCTTTATTACAGGACACAACTAAGACTTGAAAGCTTGGAAGACGCCCACATCATGAAGGAGAATGATGACTCTCTGTCGGACAAACATGGCTGCCCGGCTTATGTCAGCCCAGAGATATTAAACACCACTGGGACTTACTCCGGCAGATCGGCTGACGTGTGGAGCCTAGGGGTGATGCTCTATACTCTTTTGGTGGGACGTTATCCTTTCCACGACTCGGACCCCAGCGCCCTTTTTTCCAAGATCCGGCGGGGGCAGTACTGTATTCCCGATCACGTCTCCCCCAAAGCAAGGTGCCTTATACGCAGCCTTTTGAGGAAGGAGCCCTCTGAGCGACTGACGGCGGAAGAGATTTTGTTGCACCCCTGGTTTGAAGCTGCTTCTAACCCAGGATGTGCCGATCAGGACACAAGTAGCAATGACCAACTGGTCCCGGACGTTCCCCAGAACTGTGACGATATTGACTCGTTCTGCTAACCTCGCTCCGCCCTGACAGAACCTCCAGGAATTGCCGATTCCGCTTTCAAATAACTGAAGGGAGCACATACGGAATGTTTGGTGCATGATGTGTTTCATTTTATCACACGTTACCTACGCGCCCCACTGACTTTGCCAGCAGTTATCCTGTTCCAGGCGCTTTCTCTCATGGTGCAACCGTTTCAGGTTAAGGTTGGAAACCCCTCACGCGGGTCTGTAACTTGCCAACAGCGGGATTCGTTTGTATTTTCACAAAAGTATCAGTCGTCGCGATCTGCAAGATTATTGTACTGTAAATCCAGTTTGTATTTCATTACTTGGAAGAGTTGGAGCATTGACAAGCAAAGACCGTCTTTGGGTGGTGGTGGGGCCTGGGACAGATGTGGTGGGAACAGTAGGACTGTCTAACCTACAACCAGGTTACAACCAGCAACAGCTTTTCCCTGGGTACTTTAGCAATGTGGCCCTACTCATCTTACATCCCACAGCCCCAGTCCCTTCCCAGAGGCTATTATCCCCCCACTGCTACTATAGGCACCATCTCTCCCTACTATACCTGCTATCCCACAGCTCCAGTCCCTTCCCAGAGGCTATTATCCCCTCACTGCTACTATAGGCACCATCTCTCCCTACTATACCTGCTATCCCACAGCCCCAGTCCCTTCCCAGAGGCTATTATCCCCCCACTGCTACTATAGGCACCATCTCTCCCTACTATACCTGCTATCCCACAGCCCCAGTCCCTTCCCAGAGGCTATTATCCCCCCACTGCTACTATAGGCACCATCTCTCCCTACTATACCTGCTATCCCACAGCCCCAGTCCCTTCCTAGAGGCTATTATCCCACTGCTACTATAGGCACCATCTCTCCCTACTATACCTGCTATCCCACAGCCCCAGTCCCTTCCCAGAGGCTATTATCCCCACTGCTACTATAGGCACCCTCTCTCCCTACTATACCTGCTATCCCACAGTCCCCAGTCCCTCCCCAGAGGCTATTATCCCCACTGCTACTATAGGCACCATCTCTCCCTACTATACCTGCTATCCCACAGCCACAGTCCCTTCCCAGAGGCTATTATCCCCCCACTGCTACTATAGGCACCATCTCTCCCTACTATACCTGCTATCCCACAGCCACAGTCCCTTCCCAGAGGCTATTATCCCCCCACTGCTACTATAGGCACCATCTCTCCCTACTATACCTGCTATCCCACAGCCACAGTCCCTTCCCAGAGGCTATTATCCCCCCCACTGCTACTATAGGCACCATCTCTCCCTACTATACCTGCTATCCCACAGCCCCAGTCCCTTCCCAGAGGCTATTATCCCCCCACTGCTACTATAGGCACCATCTCTCCCTACTATACCTGCTATCCCACAGCCCCAGTCCCTTCCCAGAGGCTATTATCCCCCCACTGCTACTATAGGCACCATCTCTCCCTACTATACCTGCTATCCCACAGCCCCAGTCCCTTCCCAGAGGCTATTATCCCCCCCACTGCTACTATAGGCACCATCTCTCCCTACTATACCTGCTATCCCACAGCCCCAGTCCCTTCCCAGAGGCTATTATCCCCCCACTGCTACTATAGGCACCATCTCTCCCTACTATACCTGCTATCCCACAGCCCCAGTCCCTTCCCAGAGGCTATTATCCCCCCACTGCTACTATAGGCACCATCTCTCCCTACTATACCTGCTATCCCACAGCCCCAGTCCCTTCCCAGAGGCTATTATCCCCCCACTGCTACTATAGGCACCATCTCTCCCTACTATACCTGCTATCCCACAGCCACAGTCCCATTCCGGGGGCTATTAATCCCCACCGCTGCTATAGACTCTGCTGCTGCTGCGCTACCTGTTTCATGCAGGAGAGAGTTGCTATATAATTTATCATGGTGAAGAAGACGGGTATATTGTCATGTCTTGAAAATTCAGTAGGGTCACACAGTCAATACTAAGGGCTAGGCCTTTGTAAAGCTACCACTGCTAAAGTGGTGTTTATACCTCATGTAATATTGTGTATTTTTTATTTTAGTTCATTTTTGCTGGCAATGAGGACTGTAATGCTTGGCAGACACAGGGACGTAACCTTATGACATGAGTATTCCATTAATGAGAGAATAGGCATTCACAGTTTATCTCCCAGCATTTGGGCAACACTGATTTAAGTTGTGACTGAGTCTGTTGTGCCCTGTTACACCTACTGTACCCCCTATTGTAGCTACAACCGCTGCATTTGTGCCCCATTTCACCCATTGTGGATACTGCAGAGCCCCTGTAATTCAATTATTCCATCTAATAATATCATGGGGGGTTCAGACCCTCATTTGCTCCGCTTTGGGGGTATTAAAAAATATCTGTGAATGTTTCAAGCTACTCTTTCATGAGGGAGACTTTTCAATATTAGTGTTATTGTCCCCTTAAGAGGTGTAGCTCTAAATGAAATGTCACGTATATAATATTATTCCTGCACTTTCCTGCAGAAGTGGGATAAATAGAGAAATGCCATGGCCGGCACAGCTTGATGGTATCTGTTTATACAGACTATGGAATCATCTGTAATAGGAAGCAGCATCCGCTCTATTGGCCACTTGGGTTGTCACATGACAGGAAAAGTAATGCTTGATACCAATACATATATGTGTAATAGGAATAATAGTGTTCACATCTCTAAATTGCTCAGCCACGCTCCCTACTGCATTCTTGTTTAGGATTATAACACAATGGGAGGGATATGGGAGGCTTGGCTATAACTCCTGCACTCTGCAAGGCCGGCAGCTCATTGGTTTCAGCTGTACATTAGCTGTACATTCTTGGGGTGGGGCTGGGAGATGTTGGGGTGGCGGGGGGAGACGGCGACAATGGAAACTGTAATGTGAATAACTGTTGGCAAATCCCTCTGTCTCGATAAGAATCGCGAGAGGACGAAGGGGGTGCGGGACCCCCTCTTGCACTAAACATCCTCGCGGTTCGGCCATTACTGTATCTGTGATACAAATAACGACTCTGTAAATAGTGACGCGCGCATTCGCTGAGAAGAACCTGATTGAAGAACACTATGTCAGATGTTATATATATATATATATGTGTAAATATGTGCAGACCTTAATTATGGTTTAATTTGTAAGTATGTTGCAATAAATATGTTTTTTATTGAATCTTTCTGCACAATGTATTTTCCTTATCGTGTAGCTGAGCAGCCGGAGGGGCTTCCTGACACTAAAGGGGGGGCCCATAGGAGATGATCCCACTATTGAGCTTTAATGGGATTCATTTAAATAGAAAGAAAGAGAATGCCATTTTATATAGTGACAGGAAAGATACTTTTATACTATTCATTAAAGCTTCTTTCCCCCATATGTAATAAGGGGCACTAAGTTTGCCCAGGAGCAGTAACTCATAGCAACCAATAAGACGTTTGGTATTAAACAGGTGACCAGTAAATGCTGCCTGCTGATTGGTTGCAAAGTAACTTTTGCTCCTGGGCAAAGTTAGTATCATTTATTAAATAACCCCCTTTGTGTATATATATATATATATATATATATTTATTTTGTATACTAATCCCCTAACATTCCCCGCTGGGCAATGGGCAGGTCTCTTTTCCCAGTGGAATATAAGTGGAGAACCTATAAATAAACCCAGATATGGATCTGCCTCCTTATCGCAGGGCTCTGACCTTACGCTGCTGCCCAGCCGCCCGGCATTGCAATGGGGAAACAACAGGGATATTTCCGTTTATTTACCAAACCTATAAAAAGGCCGGGCCGGGCGATGCTGCCACTTTGACTTCCATATTTGGTGCCAAGGTGCCGCGGGCCAGGTGTCCGTTACATGTTGCAAGTGTTAAGAAATGTGGGTTGAGTAATGAGCTAAGCTGGGCTCCCGGGCCCCTGGCAGGGAATGTGCAGTCACTATGGGCTCATCCTCATTTCCAATAAAGAGACCTCGTTCCCTGCAAGAGAACTGGAACCGGACCTGGAACCGGCTGGGTGTGTAGCTGGGGACCCGTCCCCCCAGCCCAATAAATAGTGACTGTCTGTGGCACCTTACAGCCCCCCTGGCATTCCCAGTACCCAGAGGCACAAACAGTCCCCCCCAGCCCAATAAATAGTGAGTGTCTGTGGCACCTTACAGCCCCCCTGGCATTCCCAGTACCCAGAGGCACAAACAGCCCCCCCCCAGCCCAATAAATAGTGACTGTCTGTGGCACCTTACAGCCCCCCTGGCATTCCCAGTACCCAGAGGCACAAACAGCCCCCCCAGCCCAATAAATAGTGACTGTCTGTGGCACCTTACAGCCCCCCTGGCATTCCCAGTACCCAGAGGCACAAACAGCCCCCCAGCCCAATAAATAGTGACTGTCTGTGGCACCTTACAGCCCCCCTGGCATTCCCAGTACCCAGAGGCACAAACAGCCCCCCCAGCCCAATAAATAGTGACTGTCTGTGGCACCTAACAGCCCCCCTGGCATTCCCAGTACCCAGAGGCACAAACAGCCCCCCCAGCCCAATAAATAGTGAGTGTCTGTGGCACCTTACAGCCCCCCTGGCATTCCCAGTACCCAGAGGCACAAACAGCCCCCCCCAGCCCAATAAATAGTGACTGTCTGTGGCACCTTACAGCCCCCCTGGCATTCCCAGTACCCAGAGGCACAAACAGCCCCCCAGCCCAATAAATAGTGACTGTCTGTGGCACCTTACAGCCCCCCTGGCATTCCCAGTACCCAGAGGCACAAACAGCCCCCCCCCAGCCCAATAAATAGTGACTGTCTGTGGCACCTTACAGCCCCCCTGGCATTCCCAGTACCCAGAGGCACAAACAGCCCCCCCCAGCCCAATAAATAGTGAGTGTCTGTGGCACCTTACAGCCCCCCTGGCATTCCCAGTACCCAGAGGCACAAACAGCCCCCCCCAGCCCAATAAATAGTGACTGTCTGTGGCACCTTACAGCCCCCCTGGCATTCCCAGTACCCAGAGGCACAAACAGCCCCCCCAGCCCAATAAATAGTGACTGTCTGTGGCACCTTACAGCCCCCCTGGCATTCCCAGTACCCAGAGGCACAAACAGCCCCCCCCAGCCCAATAAATAGTGACTGTCTGTGGCACCTTACAGCCCCCCTGGCATTCCCAGTACCCAGAGGCACAAACAGCCCCCCCAGCCCAATAAATAGTGACTGTCTGTGGCACCTTACAGCCCCCCTGGCATTCCCAGTACCCAGAGGCACAAACAGCCCCCCCAGCCCAATAAATAGTGACTGTCTGTGGCACCTTACAGCCCCTTTGGCATTTGCCCAAACCCACAGATTGCCAGAGTCTGGGGGCCCCGGGCAAAACAGTCTGTGCAGGGCCCATGCCTTATATCTGACCTGCAGCCCCAATAAACATTTATGTTGTCTATGAAAACCCCTCTGACAGCAGCTTGCCTTACTATACACACAGTTACAGCCCCTACATACCAATACATACCATGTCATGGGGCTACTATACACACTATTTATGCCACGGTGCATTTTGGCTCAGAGAAACAGGGGTTTGAACTTGTATTTTGCTGAACTTGCACTCTCATCAGATAAGGAAGAGAAATGTACAGAGAGTGACTTCCTGCCCAGTGACAGGGGACATCCGGCTGGGTGACCTCCCTGCTGCCAATGGGGTTTCTATTGTATGGGAACCTTCCCGAAGGAAACGCTCTGTCCTTCTCCATCGACCTCTCAGCTCTGTTCCCTGCTCATTAATAATAATTGTCTTCCTACAGCCAATGTTACAAATATACAGTATATTTACTATATCCATACACGTGTGTGTGTGTTAGGAATATATATAGTTACTATATCCATGCATGTGTGTGTATGTTAGGAATATATATATATATATATATATATATATATATATATATATAGTTACTATATCCATGCATATGTGTGTGTGTTAGGAATATATATATATATATATAGTTACTATATCCATGCATATGTGTGTGCGGTTTCCCACGGGGCTGCTGAGTGGCTATTTTTAATCCAACTGCCTATAAATAAAGCTTAATTATAGTGATTTTTTATTCACTGCCAGTAATTAGCCAGAGCTCTATGTTAGAGGTTTAGATCCAATCTCAGTGCTTTCTGGTGCCAATAAAACACAGTAAATGTAAGTTATTTGTGCCAATGTAAAGAAGTTCAATTTCTGTCTGTACCCCCCCCCCCATGCCCCCAGCAATCACCAGTGTCTGAATCTCATTTTGTCTGCCCATCCATAGACCCCAAAGCCTGCCTGTGGCCCTGTCATGGGAGCTCTTAGAGACCAACTGCAGAGCAATGCCAAGTAAGAAAGGACTAGAGTACAGGTATCAGACCCCTTATCCGGAAACCCATTATCCAGAAAGTTCCGAATTACCGAAAGGCCATCTCCCATAGACTCCATTTTAATCAAATAATTCACATTTTTAAAAATGAATTCCTTTTTCTCTGTAATAATAAAACAGTACCAGTACTTGATCCCAACTAAGATATAATTACCCCTTATTGGGGCAGAACAGTCCTATTGGGTTTATTTAATGGTTAAATGATTCCCTTTTCTCTGTAATAATAAAACAGTACCTGTACTTGATCCCAACTAAGATATAATTACCCCTTATTGGGGGCAGAACAGCCCTATTGGGTTTATTTAATGGTTAAATGATTCCCTTTTCTCTGTAATAATAAAACAGTACCTGTACTTGATCCCAACTAAGATATAATTACCCCTTATTGGGGCAGAACAGCCCTATTGGGTTTATTTAATGGTTAAATGATTCCCTTTTCTCTGTAATAATAAAACAGTACCTGTACTTGATCCCAACTAAGATATAATTACCCCTTATTGGGGGCAGAACAGCCCTATTGGGTTTATTTAATGGTTAAATGATTCCCTTTTCTCTGTAATAATAAAACAGTACCTGTACTTGATCCCAACTAAGATATAATTACCCCTTATTGGGGGCAGAACAGCCCTATTGGGTTTATTTAATGGTTAAATGATTCCCTTTTCTCTGTAATAATAAAACAGTACCTGTACTTGATCCCAACTAAGATATAATTACCCCTTATTGGGGCAGAACAGCCCTATTGGGTTTATTTAATGGTTAAATGATTCCCTTTTCTCTGTAATAATAAAACAGTACCTGTACTTGATCCCAACTAAGATATAATTACCCCTTATTGGGGGCAGAACAGCCCTATTGGGTTTATTTCATGGTTAAATGATTCCCTTTTCTCTGTAATAATAAAACAGTACCTGTACTTGATCCCAACTAAGATATAATTACCCCTTATTGGGGCAGAACAGCCCTATTGGGTTTATTTCATGGTTAAATGATTCCTTTTTCTCTGTAATAATAAAACAGTACCTGTACTTGATCCCAACTAAGATATAATTAATCCTTATGGGAGGCAAAACAGTCCTATTGGGTTTAATAACTGTTTAAATAATTTTATTAGCAGACTAACGGAAAGACCCCTTATCCAGAAAACCCCAGGTCCCGAGCATTCTGGATAAGGTCCCATACCTGTAAAAAGAAAATCACACATATATCATTACTACAACATAGTAATAATCATTCTATGCGCTTCCCTTTTAGCTCATGGTGCAAATACTCATCAATGGAGGATATTTTTAGCTAATAAAAATAGCAGAGGGTCCCTAAGCAGAATAGTGGAAGGACCCCACCCTGGAAGAGTAGACAAACTAGTTCCATGGAGCGGGCCCTACTCACAAGAGCTTACAATCAGTAAGAGACAAATGTATATCTGTAGTAGTCAGTAATGGTTTAATAGATACTCTTGACTTCAATAAAAAGGACTAATCCCCTGCCAGTGTAAAGAGGATATTGATCCATTTTTGAGAGCTTATTCTATACAAACATAGATTGTTGCAGACAGGGGTGGCACTTATGCCCGTTTATAGGGTGGCTCACGTGCCATGGCGCAATCGCCCGTATAATGAAGGCAATTTGCTTTATTTATTATGAGGCCTGTGATTGCCCAACACAAAGAATGTGTAGGTTTGAGAAACTCCCCTGCTGCACGTATTACTCTGTGATGAGAAAATAATGGGTGATTCAGCCACCTCAGCACGTGTGAGCGGTACCAGCCGGGCTGGGCTACCCGGGCACTCCTGCGGTGCTGCCCACAGTTACTCCATGCACAGGAATAAATACACTGTTATATTCATTGGGAAGGGTGGGTTGGCTCCGTACCAACATCAATGGCCTGCTAGCTTGCCTGGGAAACAGTATTGGAGAGCTCAACCCACTGGGTCTTGACTTGGTAGGTGCTGGTACTGGAAGACTCCATTTGTGCATAGGGGTCAGGGTTATACCAGGGGGCACACCAAGCACCACACAGAGGGGGCTACTTGCTATGAAAGGTGAATTAATAAACCCCTTTGCATGTAGAGTTTTGGGCCCCCCAGGACCCTTTATCAATGCTCAGTTGGGGTGGGGCAGCAGAGAGCAATATATCTGTATGTGTGAGCCCTTAGGGTTGGACTATTAATGAGCAGTTACTGGTACTTGGATTCTGATCCGGCTTGCGCAAACCAAATGCTCAGGGAGGGATTAAGTAGCCACAGGGGGACTGATCCGTTACCCAAAACACTGGCTACAAACCAAGGAACGTTACATGGGGGGCTGACGTAGCCTAGTGGGTCACTTATAGCTCAGGGCTTAGCTGTGTTCCCTGCGACAGCAGCCCCCCCGGCCCACATACAGGCAGGCTTGTTCCCTAGAGCAGCTGGGGCTTACTGGTGTACGGCAGCACCCCTGCCACATAATACTACATACTAATGCTTCTCTGATGTCTTATTAAAGCTAAATATTAGTTAAACTCTATCACACCCTGGTTGGCTATTAACCCTCTCACACAGAACTGGATCATCAGGCAGAAATTAAACACCATGACAACTTCCTGTTATTTACATGGTACTGACTTTGGATAGGTGGTCTATCTTGGACCCACCCCCTCCTGCAATCACCCCCTACTGTCTGGGTGGGCCCCTGGGTTCTGGTTGTGGGTGACTGGCCTATACGTACTGGTGGGTGCCATCTTGATGGATTTGGAAGCTAGATAGGGACAAATAGCTCATTAGGAAGCTGTGCCCCAAAGTGACCAACATCTCCGGTGATGTTACCCAAAGTAACCAATCAGATCTTTGCTTTTTTTTTTTACCCTTACACTATATAGATAAACAGTGACTTCCAGCAGTTACTGGTGAGTTTATGGTGTTTATATGGCCATCAGGGCCGCCATCAGGGGGGCACAGGGGGGACAGTTGTCCAGGGCCCGGGCGTTTAAAGGGGGCCCGGCCGGGCTCTGTTACTGTTATTGCTGGTATCCGCTGTGATGTCCCGAACTCCCTGCTGCGTGTGCGCTTTTATAGGGTTGCGCCCTGTGCGTACTGACGTCACACGCACGGGGCGCAACCCTATAAAAGCGCACATGTAGCGGCGAGTTCGGGACATCACAGCGGATACCAGCAATAACAGTAACAGAGCCCGGCCGGGCCCCCTTTAAACGCCCGGGCCCTGGACAACTGTCGTAGGGGAGTAGGAGCCGGAGGATGCAAAAAGATGCTGGCAGCGGGGGGGGGGGGGGGGGGAGGACTGGAGGATTCTTGGGGGGGCCCTGGGGGAAGGTGTAGGTAGGATGTTTGGGGGGGGCCTGGGGGAAGGTGTAGGTAGGATGTTTGGGGGGGGCCTGGGGGAAGGTGTAGGATGTTTGGGTGGGGGCCTGGGGGTAGGTGTAGGTAGGATGTTTGGGGGGGGCCTGGGGGAAGGTGTAGGTAGGATGTTTGGGGGGGCCCTGGGGGAAGGTGTAGGTAGGATGTTTGGGGGGGCCCTGGGGGAAGGTGTAGGTAGGATGTTTGGGGGGGGCCTGGGGGAAGGTGGAGGATGTTTGGGTGGGGCCTGGGGGTAGGTGGAAGATGCTTGGGGGGGCCCTGGGGGAAGGTGGAGGATGTTTGGGGGGGCCTGGGGGGAAGGTGGAGGATGTTTGGGGGGCCTGGGGGAATGTGGAAGATGCTTGGGGGGGCCCTGGGGGAAGGCGGAAGATGCTTGGGGGGCCCTGGGGGAAGGTGGAGGATGTTTGGGGGGGGGCCTGGGGGGAAGGTGGAGGATGTTTGGGGGGCCTGGGGGAATGTGGAAGATGCTTGGGGGGGCCCTGGGGGAAGGCGGAAGATGCTTGGGGGGCCCTGGGGGAAGGTGGAGGATGTTTGGGGGGGGCCTGGGGGAAGGTGGAAGATGCTTGGGGGTCCCTGGGGGAAGGTGGAGGATGCTTGGGGGGGCCCTGGGGGAAGGTGGAGGATGCTTGGGGGTCCCTGGGGAAGGTGGAGGATGCTTGGGGGTCCCTGGGGGAAGGTGGAGGATGCTTGGGGGGGCCCTGGGGGAAGGTGGAGGATGCTTGGGGGGGGCCCTGGGGGAAGGTGGAGGATGCTTGGGGGTCCCTGGGGGAAGGTGGAGGATGCTTGGGGGTCCCTGGGGGAAGGTGGAGGATGCTTGGGGGGGCCCTGGGGGAAGGTGGAGGATGCTTGGGGGGGCCCTGGGGGAAGGTGGAGGATGCTTGGGGGGGCCCTGGGGGAAGGTGGAGGATGCTTGGGGGGGCCCTGGGGGAAGGTGGAGGATGCTTGGGGGGCCCTGGGGGAAGGTGGAGGATGCTTGGGGGGGCCCCTGAAGGAACCAGCAGGATGCTTGGGGGACCCTGGAAGAAGCAGGAGGATTCTGTGGGGTGGGGGGGTGGTGGTGGGGGGGAGCGGCAAGAAGCAGCGGAGAGCGGGCCATTGTATGGGGACACTGGGGGAGGACCACCAATGTTTTATGGGGCCCTGGGCAGGCTAGCAATGTTTTAGTGGCACTGGCACTAATGCAAAACGTAATCCTTGGCCACAAATGTTTTAGGGGGGCCCTGGCTACCAAGGTTTTAGTGGGCCCTCGCTACCAATGCCTGTGTGTCCCTTGTATTGATGGGAGGGGCCATTGGGGGTGTGGGAGGGGCCATTGGGGGCTTGGGTTGGTGGGGCCCATAAAATTTTGTTGTGAGGGGCCCAGTGATTTCTGATGGCGGCCCTGATGGCCATAGGTACCCACCTACATCCCACCACTCTGAAGCATCTCCAGGTATCAACATTGTGACATTACATAGGCTGCACCAACAGGCATGCAAAGGTCAGGTATTTCTTTAAAAAAAAACAACAACAAAAAAACCCAGAACTATTAATGTTTCAAATGTAAAAGGAAGTTTAACTCATTTTTTATGTTTCAGGCAACAGTGATTATAGATAAAGAGACTGAAAACCCTTTTCCCTTGGTTTCACTTGTATTTCACTTATGATTTATCAAAAATTGCATTTGGCAAAAAAAAAAATATATATATATATATTTTAGCATCTTTTTTAAAGGTATTTATATTTTAGATGGTTGTCACCGGACCTACCCCAGAGCTGGTCATTCTGCCCCAACACCCCCACACCGACTGGCCCTCTATCCCACACACACCAGCCCTACTCCCCAAATCCCTTTTCAATGTCATGACTCCACCCCTTTGCATAATGGCCCAACCCCCACCAAGGGGCACCATCTGCTTTACCATAGAGTGTAAGCTCCAGAGGCAAGGATGGTGTATAATCTCTGTAAAGCACTGAATAAAGCAATTAATACACCCCTGTATTCAAGAAAATAACTCTGAGAGTTCGGGCCCAGTATAAGGTTTGGCACGATGGATCCAATTGCCTTCCTGTGGTTCAGTAGTTGTTTAGGGCCCCCTTACCTGTTGCTATGATGAGAGATATACAGAAACGCTGCTCAATCAGAGTCATACAGCCAAAATCAGCAGCAAGAATCCCCCCCCCCAATGTTCCCCAGACTTTCAGGATTCCGAGTAATGTCCCAGACTGCGGCACAAAACACTTAGGTACATGTAATTGCTTTATTCCTGGTAAACACAAAGGCCTCCTCACCCCACCCTTTAGCTCTGTGTCTCACTTTCCCTTATTCATCCCTTCCCCGTATTCCTCCTAATTCTCTGTTCTGTGATATCTGCCCTCTGTAATTCTATCTGTATGTACTGCCTGTCAGCTCCCCTCGCCTCTCCTTATTATATTTCCCTCCTCTGACTTCTTTTTAGATGCTATTTTTAGCTCTGGGAAGTGTGGATATATGGCCATAGAACCCCTCAGTGACTGCTAATATCCTTATCATTTACAGTAGGGGGTACATTATCCCTTATAATACATGAGTGATACTCAGAGTTCCCTGTATAACTCAGCCTGCAGCCTTGTGCCTTTATATGGGCACAGAACCCCTCAGTGACTGCTAATATCCTTATCATTTACAGTAGGGGGTACAGTATCCCTTATAATACATGAGTGATACTCAGAGTTCCCTGTATAACTCAGCTTGCAGCCTTGTGCCTTTATATGGGCACAGAACCCCTCAGTGACTGCTAATATCCTTATCATTTACAGTAGGGGGTACATTATCCCTTATAATACATGAGTGATACTCAGAGTTCCCTGTATAACTCAGCCTGCAGCCTTGTGCCTTTATATGGGCACAGAACCCCTCAGTGACTGCTAATATCCTTATCATTTACAATAGGGGGTACATTATCCCTTATAATACATGAGTGATACTCAGAGTTCCCTGTATAACTCAGCCTGCAGCCTTGTGCCTTTATATGGGCACAGAACCCCTCAGTGACTGCTAATATCCTTATCATTTACAGTAGGGGGTACATTATCCCTTATAATACACAAGTGATACTCAGAGTTCCCTGTATAACTCAGCCTGCAGCCTTGTGCCTTTATATGGGCACAGAACCCCTCAGTGACTGCTAATATCCTTATCATTTACAGTAGGGGGTACATTATCCCTTATAATACATGAGTGATACTCAGAGTTCCCTGTATATCCCCCTCTCTATAGTAGGATCCTTATAAGATGCAGTTACAGACTGACGGCGGTGTAACAGTTTGACGGCTGTATGTAGAAATGACATATTGCAACTTCAGTTTCCCTTTAAACAGCTCATGTCCCTCTGGTGAAGGAGAATTAAATGTAAAATAAACAGGGGGGGGTTCAGCTATTTTCTTTTCATAACACAGAAGTGCGTAAGAGTATGTGGAATTTTAATGACAAAATAGTTTGAGGCCAGCAGCGCGGGGCCCGGCAATAAGAACGCTCTGCAGTTTTTCCATGACATCTCCCTGCCGACCGTGTGGGATCTGCTGACTCTGTATCAGCACAACGCTCCGCTGGCTCCACAACAAGAATTTTTCGGTAACGATTCTGTGATCCAGTCGCGGGCAACAGAACAGAACTGACGCATTTCGCTGCCCTGTCCTTTCCACATTGGCAACCAAACTGCAGGAATATCGAGTTGCGGCGGCGACGTCACAATGGGTCGTTCCCCAGATACAGGCGGACGCGCGGGGATAAAAATAAACGAGTTCCATGAATTTTATGGCCTGTTGAACTTATTAAACCTCAGCCTGAGTGACATTATTACCGTGTAATCTGCTCAAGTGGAAAACTCGTGCAATGAATACGCCGCGAAGCCACTTCACTAACACGTTCCCTAACGCTGACAGACAGGCCCCGCCAAGCAGAACACTTGCGCGGCCCCCAGAGAGTGTTTACAGAACAGCCATGAGAATATGACTCACAAGGTTTTTCCGTTGCTGCCATGTTCATGAGTCGGAATCAGCAGGAAGCAGAACAGATATTAGAAGTTATTTCTGCTCGGTCTCTTTCCATTCTATCACCAGAAATATATAGAAATAATCTTCTTCATACACTGGGGGAGTTTAGAATGGATAGTCTATATGTGAGCCACATTCAAATGTAAAAAGAGTTGGGGAGCGACACATGAAAAATGTTTCCTGGGGTTGCCGAATAAGGGCTGTGATTGGTTATTTGATGTCCACTGTGTGGGCTGGCAGCCTATAGAAGGTTGTGTTTGGTAGATCCCCTGGTTTTATGCAAGCAAAACTTGCCTTCCAGCCAGGAATACAAAAATAAGAACCCTCTTTGGGGCCACTGGGAGCAACATCCAAGGGGCTGGAACTAGGGGTAGGCAGGAGAGGCATATGCCTATGGCACAACGGTGGGGGGGGGGGGCATAGTCATGTACCCCTTGTCTGTCTATCGCTTAGTTCAGGCAACACTGGATTTACAATTTTGGCGCCCAGAGGCCGCCCCCATTGCATTTGGGATGGTTTCTTCTGAAGCCTGTCCTGCTCTTGGGGGCTCTATGGGGGTAGCCAGGGCCGGACTGGGCTGCTGGGACACTGGAAAAATAGCCCAATGGTCCAGACCTGACCCTGTTGCCACTTCTTCTGCCCAGTGATGTCCTCCCCTGATGCGTTTCACAAACACGCATAAAGGGGAGGACGTCGGGAGAGGGCCCCTACGGGGGGTTAGGGGTGTGAGGTGGGGGTCCCTGCAGGGGATGTGTCAGCAGAGGTACGTTGGGGGGAGCGGGGCCCCCGGGGTGGTTCACCCCCCAGTCTGGTTGTAGCTAAGTATCCTTGAGCCCTAGGGTGCAGTCCCATAGGAATGGCTCAGTGAGCAGCACGGGGGCCCTAGGTTTGATTCCCACCAGGGCACTATCTGCTGAATATACAAAATGGAACTGACCAACTGTTGTTTGGTACCAAAAGGCATGACAGCAGCCTGTGCAACAAAGGCATATATAAAAAGATGTTGGAGTGGAGCTTGTTTTTGGCCAATAAGCTCTAGGAGCTATAGAACACCCAAATACTATACCATAAGCTGAGGTCACGTGACTGGCCACACACTGGGGTTCCAAAGCACTGGAAGGGGATGTCCCAGTATAAATACAGGTTAAGGTTTAGGGCACTTTTCCCCTTGCCCTGTGCCTATTTAATGAGACCCCTGATGTCTTCCATTTGCCAGTTAGGGTCGACTTGCCCTTCTATAACTGCCAGGTTACAACACAGTGAGTTGGGGCCGCAAGTAATAAACACTTGATTTCCTATTACAGGCGCTCATGCAACATATTCGCAACAAACCACATGTTTCTCGAAGTTCCCCAGATGAAAATACCCTGAATTAAGTAATTTGTCAGCTTTGTTAAGATTTCATATGAAAAGTGCCGTATTTGCTTATGGAGGTTTCTGAACACATTCTCCCTATTTTCAGCCCCCCACAGAGATAGCAGCTGGTTGTCAGGGTCACTGACCCCAGTTTTACATTGTTTATTTTGATTTTCAGGCTTTCGCCTATCCATCTTCCAATCGGATTTCCAGATCGCTGCCTGTTGCTAGGCTAATTAAGCCCTAGTTACCAAACAGCAGAGAGAAAAACATAAAAAAATAAATAAAACATCAACCCCACTCAACTCCAAATAAAACCATTGGCCGCAGAGCCTGTTGCGCAACTTCCTTTATTTCCATTTAAGCATTTCCAGGATCTGCGATGCTTATTTCCCCTTTATTGCTAATAATAGTAGGGGGTCTGGGCGACACAGCAGTCCTGCTTCATATATATATATATATACACACACATTGGCCAGAGTTGCATTTGGGGGAATACTACTTCTCATATCATCTATATATTTGTTTTACTTGACCTTTAAAAATAAGCCAGAAACTGGGATATCCCAACAGTTCAGCTGATTGGCAGGGGCACTGGGGGGGCCAATGAATCATTCTCCAGAGATACTATATTATTTCACTTTTTTTGTTCTCTCTTTTTTTAAACATTTTTTTAAAGGCCAAGTAAGACTAGTGAAGAATATAGTATTTGCACTGTATATCAAACAGAGATAGACGTGTGCGTCACTGGCTTCCACTGTCATTGTGCTTTTCTGGCAGTCGGACAGGAGCGCCGCGGTGACCACTCATACCAGCCACGTTTGCTTGGGAACCCATATTGTTACTAACGGCTCTATCTTTATTCTGTGTTTGACATGAATAGATAAGAATGTGTCATTATACAGATAGCTAGAATCTCAGCCATAAAGCAGGGCAGGACTGCTGCTTACAATGGGGGGATCAGATAGGATCTGTGCCACTGTGACAGAATGCTCTGTTATACAGATAGCTAGAATCTCAGCCATAAAGCAGGGCAGGACTGCTGCTTACAATGGGGGGATCAGATAGGATCTGTGCCACTGTGACAGAATGCTCTGTTATACAGATAGCTAGAATCTCAGCCATAAAGCAGGGCAGGACTGCTGCTTACAATGGGGGGGTCAGATAGGATCTGTGCCACTGTGACAGAATGCTCTGTTATACAGATAGCTAGAATCTCAGCCATAAAGCAGGGCAGGACTGCTGCTTACAATGGGGGGGTCAGATAGGATCTGTGCCACTGTGACAGAATGCTCTGTTATACAGATAGCTAGAATCTCAGCCATAAAGCAGGGCAGGACTGCTGCTTACAATGGGGGGGTCAGATAGGATCTGTGCCTCTGTGACAGAATGCTCTGTTATACAGATAGCTAGAATCTCAGCCATAAAGCAGGGCAGGACTGCTGCTTACAATGGGGGGGGGGGGGGGGGGGTCAGATAGGATCTGTGCCACTGTGACAGAATGCTCTGTTATACAGATAGCTAGAATCTCAGCCATAAAGCAGGGCAGGACTGCTGCTTACAATGGGGGGGGGGGGGGGGGGGGGGGTCAGATAGGATCTGTGCCACTGTGACAGAATGCTCTGTTATACAGATAGCTAGAATCTCAGCCATAAAGCAGGGCAGGACTGCTGCTTACAATGGGGGGATCAGATAGGGATTTTTATTAAGAAATTAAAACATAAAACAGAAAATCAAACTTTCAATTACATAACATCAAAATGAAAATTCAATTACATAACATCAAAATGACATTTTAATTAAATAACATCTGAAGATTGCACCCATGTGAAATCCACCTCCCTCCACAGTTTAGCATTGTCCTTGTTAATGCTAATCTCTTTGAGACGGATGAAATACAGTTCCCTCAAGATTCTTTTAACTGTTGGATCAATAGTTCCATCCTCCCCCCCGAAAGATTTACTGCACCTCATTATCCACAAAAAGTATCTAATGACAGTGAAAATCACAAAAAAGGTCTCATTATCCAAAGGATGCTTTCCCCTTACCAGCCCATACGCCCTTTCCCCATATGTGTGCCGACAGAACCTTCCAATTTTCAAAACTGACAGGACTTCATTATACAGAGCCCGAGATACCGAGCACTCTAATAAAAAGTGATTTGTGGTCTCTTCCACTTGGCACCCCCAGGGGCAGAGCCTGTTTACCACACTCAGATAGCTCAGATTGCCCCTAAGGAAGAGTTTCCCCTGGAAAGCCAGCCAGGCGTTATCCAGGAACTTGCCGGGGAGCCTATGGCCATTCAGGAACTTCAGGCAAGTTTTCATCTGTTCAGTTGTACAGTCTTTCAGGACTGGGGCAGAGATAAAAAAGGAATTCAATACAGACTCATATAACTGCTTCCTGGTAAGATTCCCTATTGCCCCAAAGTCCAAATTCCACTTCTTTATCAGCTTTAAGCCTAAAACTAAATGCTGTGGAAAGTACCCCCCCCTAATCCGGACCCCCTTCACTCTACCGCCCTCCATCCAGTCTCTGATAAAAGGCGAAACCCAGGACCTGACACAGTTCTCCCACAGAGAACACGTCCTTTGGCCCAGATTCCCAAAATTAAATTTCAGGAAAATGGTGCCAAAGAAGGCGATTGGACAAACCATCCCTAACCCCCCCTCTTTTCTCTGCAGGAAAGTGACCCCTCTTTTTACTGGGTTCAGTCTGCTCCCCCAGAGCATCTGAAAGAACAGACTGTAGAGCCGAGTAGAGAGAGATTCTGGCAGGGGAAACACATAGGCAACAAAAAGAAACAACGGGATCAGAAAAGTCTTGATCAAATTAACCCTTTCTCTATAGGTCAGCTTCCAAGATTTCCAGCGCTGAACTTTTGCCAAACCAGCATCCAGTTTTTCTTCCCAATTTAACAGACCATTATCATTCCTCCCGAATTTAACTCCCAAGATTTTTACCTGCTCTGGGGCTACTGGGAAATTACCAACCTGAAAAGCTGGTTCCCCTTCTAGAACCCAAAAAGCTTCCGACTTTTCCCGATTGACAGAGGAGCCAGAGGCCCCCGAGTAACTTCTGATGCAATCAGTGACCACTTCAACCTCCGCCTGCTTAGAAACGATCACTGACACATCATCCGCATAGGCAACAAACCTGAGGGGCTGCCCGCCGGGCACACAGACCCCCTCCAAGCCTTTCCTCTCCAGCATCCTCAGGAAGGGATCCAGAGCGAATACATAGAGAAGAGGACTCAGAGGGCAGCCCTGCCGCACCCCGGCCCCAACCTCAAAGTCTTCACCTTGCCAACCGTTAATCAATGGGAAGCTTTTTGCCCCTTCATACAAAACTTTAATCCAACTAATGAATCTGCCCGGGATGCCGTATTTAGACAAAACAGCCCATAGATAATCATGGTTAACATTATCAAAAGCTTTTGTCTGATCCAGAGACAACAGATACTTACCCCAACCATGAGCTTTGCATGACTCCAAGGCTTCCCTTATAGTAAGGATCGCCCCAAAGATGCTCCGCCCCTTCACCGTGCAGAACTGACAGGACGATAATAAAGTGCCTGAAAATAAAATTAACCGGGAAAAAAGGATCTTTGCCAGAATCTTTCTATCGGAGTTGAGAAGGGCAATCGGCCTCCAGTTCTCAATCCTCTCATCATCCTTCCCCTTTGACAGCAGAATCAGGGCAGAGCACCTCATTGACTCACACAACCCACTCCCCAGACATCCATTAAAGATCTTTGTTAACACCGGGACTAACAGCTCCTTAAAGGTCTTATAGAATTCTGCTGTAAGCCCATCAGGCCCAGGAGCTTTCTTGTTGTTTAACTTATCAATCGCACCCTCCACCTCCTCTTCCCCAATATCTGCTGTCAAAGGGGAGAAATCCAAATTAGCTGTATCAGGTCCTGGGGTCGCCCTTAAGAAGCTTTCAGTCCTTTCCCTCTCCAAAGCCTTACGTCTGAACAAGCCGGCATAGTACGACCTTACAACTCTGAGGATACCCTCCCTGGATTTCTGCAAACTTCCCTCAGAATCAATAAGGCCAGTCACCTGCTTTTTCTTAAAGGTCTCTCTACAGTTCTGGAAAGGGTCCGGGGAGTTTTTTGCCCCAAAATCCCTTTCCAGAACCATAGAGTCCTGGCGACTGTACTGATGCTGCTTCATCAGAGTTTTCAACTGGGCAATTTTCTCCCCCACCACCCCGGCCGAAATTAAGGTTTCCAACTTCTTTCTCAGAGACTGGTATGTTCTAGATCTTATACCCTCCCTTTTAACAGATAGTTTTGTGAAGAAGGTTCGGATTTCTTCTTTCGTACCCTCCCACCACTGTTGGATTGAATCAAAGAAGTCCAGCTTTGACCACTGGGCCTCAAAAAAACTCCTAAAAGAGCCATTCCTTGCAGCTTCCTTCAATGACTCAAATCCAAGTCTCCACAACCCTCTACCCCTTCTCGGGAGCTCTGACATCCCATATTTAAAGGAAACCATTAAATGGTCTGAAAAATCTACCAATGTTTCCTTTACATCTGAAAAAGTATCTCTCTCTTTAACAAAAACCAAATCTATGCGACTACTACGGTTTGCACAAAAATAAGTATGGACACCCTTCCTCCCATTCCAGGTCGCCACATCCACCAGCCCCGCCTGCCTGATAATATTAGACAAAAAGGCCCCTTCATATTTATTATATTTACCTGTCCTGTCCCCCGGCTTCAGGACTTCATTAAAATCCCCAGCCAGAATGACAGGACAAGAAACACACAAAAAAGGTTTAATTTCGCCCAACAGTTCTTTCCTCTCTGCTATCGTATGTGGCCCATAAACATTAATCAGCCTAAACGTCTCACCCTGAAAATGAACATCTAGGAGTATACAGCGTCCTATTCTGATCTCCAAAAAACGTTTGATTTTAAGATCAAAATGACCTTTAAAAAGAATTCCCACCCCCCCTGCAGATTCCTCTGCAATAGACCAAAAAGAGGGTCCAAATTGCCATTCTCTTTTAGCATTAAACATTTCTGTCCCATCAGTTAACCTTGTTTCTTGTAAGAAAAGAACATCAAAATTAGATTTCCCTAAAAAATCATAAACTTCAGCCCTTGTTTTATGGTTCTTTATACTACACACATTGATAGTACAAAAATGAATCACTTGTTTTGACATTTTGGAGATTTAGCCAGCCTACCCTCCTTCCCCTCTCCAAATCTTTTATACTGAGGCTTCCCTAATCCACTTGAAGGGCCACCGTCTTTCTCAAAAAACCCATTCCCATCTATAGATTCCCTTTCCTCATCACTTTCTGTCCGACCTTTCCTTTTCTTCCCCTGATCCTCAGTTATCTCCATTTCTACATGGGAAGGGACCTGTTCTTCAATTTCACAATTCATTTCTTCTGTCACAAGAGGCAAAGAAGCCTTGGATTTCTTTTCGCCTTCTTCTTTTTCTGCTTCTTCCCTGTTTCTTTCCCATGCTCCCTCTCTTCATCCTCCAACCTGTTTAACTCTTCCTCTTCTTCCTCAGCCATATCCCCCAAGATTTCCCATCAGGGAGTTCAAACCTATTAGAGGTTTCAATATTTGTTTGGAAAACCATCTTGCCTACCCTCTTCCTTGTTTTTCTTCCTACCTCCTCCCATCCTTCTTTCTCAACCTCCACTTCCCTTCTTATCCCTTCTCCCCCATCCTTCTCAATAGTCTGGGACAAAACTTCCCCACCTCCCTTCCTGTTAGTGATTTCCTCACATACACCCACCTCCACCCTGGGTACCTCCTCCTGAAAAAACTCTTTTTCGATTCTAGGGCATTTCTTTACAATATTGTGCCAGGCTTCTGGGCATTCCCGGTGCGTATGTCCCAAATCATTACAAAGGTTGCACCTTACCTTATTGCATTCCTTACTAACATGCCCCTGAGCCCCACATAATGCACAAATTTTGAGAGTGCAATCATTGGCCAGATGACGCTTTGAGCCACACTTGAAACACTGCTTGGGTTGTCCTGGATAAAAACAAACACCCCTCTCCTTTCCGATAAAGAAAGAGTTTGGGAGATGCTTAGTAACATTATTGGATACATCCAATCTCACTTGTACTTTCCATCCCACAATCCAGAAACCCTCCTCATTATATAACCTTGTCAGTGGCGCCAGGACCTTACATTGGCGCTTAAGCCAGACCAAAACATCTTCCGGGGGAATGGATTCATTTTTAAAAATGACAGTGACGTTCTTAACTTCTGGCTTTGAAACAGGTATGGCCCTGAAACCTTCCCACTCTGGGGATCTTCCCTTCTCCTGATAGAGACTCCAAAATCTATCCAAACCTTGTGGTAATTTAAAACTTACTTCAAATTCCACATCGGACACTGTTATAAAGGCATTAACATCAGAAGGTG
This sequence comes from Xenopus tropicalis, assembly GCF_000004195.4. Lineage (NCBI taxonomy): Eukaryota > Metazoa > Chordata > Amphibia > Anura > Pipidae > Xenopus > Xenopus tropicalis. The sequence goes on from NC_030682.2 coordinate 140,603,927, forward strand.
TAAAACCCATTGACTCCTTTATCAAATTCCTGCAGATATACCTACTGCCTGGCATCTTTTCCTTCTCCCCATCCCATTTAATCTTAACTACATTTATCCTTTTAAACACAGGCCCATCAAAAAGAGTCTCTTGTTGTCTTGCAAAAAATCTTCTTTTTTCCCAAAACCCTTTACTTCCTTGATCCTCTCCCCCTGCATTTGACATTTCCATTGACTTAGTAGGATTTGCCACTTCATTTGCTTTACCCAAAACATCAGGAGTTACCAGCATATTATTCCCATTATCCACAGAACATGCAGAAACAATGGGGTTAGAAGGGTTAGAGGTAGGGGGGTTGGAGGTAGAGGGGTTAAGAGTGGATGGGTTAGAGGTAGGGGGGTTAGAGGTAGGGGGGGTACAGGTAGGGGGATTAGAGGTAGAAATAGAATCAGAGGGTTTAGGTACAGACATAACAGCAGATTGCCCTTTCCCTGTTCCCTCCTCCTCCCCCCTAAGCACAAAATCCATATACATTGCTTCAAATGATTTCCCCCCTTTACCAGCCTGTTGCATTTCATCAAAACGAGTTCTGTTTTTAAACACCTCTTCCCAGGGTTTAATTAACAGCATAGTTTGCTCAATTTCCCCATCAGCCTCCTCCAACTCTTTATTTATTATTGCAAGCTTTCTTATTCCTAAAGCTCTAGCTTCCCCTTTAGCAAACTTAATGTTAGCAATCCCCCTCTCAATATCCCTCTCCAAAGCTCTCTTTTTGTCTTTAAGAAAGTTCACAGTCCTTAGAGCTTTAGCAATCACCATAGGGTCAGGATTCTCTCCAGCAGCAAGTGCCTCGTTAGCACAATTAGTATCAGTCTCTTTACTCACAGCAGTAACAGTCTCTATACAGGCTGAAAATGTCTCTTTAGCAGCAGCACAAACAGTCTTTAAATCAGTAGAAATAACATTATTATCAGCAGCAGAAAGTGAGTCAGTAACAGTCAGTGGATCAGCAGGAATAGCGGCCCCACCAGTAGCAGGAGAAGCCACAGCAGCAGAATAAGACATTTTAGCTTTCGCTATAGTAGCAGTTGGATTCCCAGCAGTAACACAGTCCTTGCTCACCTGCCCAAAGCCCCCTTCCCCCACCTCCACTCCAGGCTCCTCTGCACAGTCCAAAGCCCCCTCTGCCACCGCCATAGCCAGATTCTCACAGGCGCAATTAGCAGCATTTTCAGCAGCCGCAGCAGCATTATGCGTGCCCTCCGCAGGACACAACTCCCAGCATGCACTGCTAGCCTCCCGATGCTTTAGCTCCACACAGACAGGCCCCGCAGGCACATTGCTGGATCTCTCTGCTCTCCCAGCTGCCATTACTTTACTTGCACCAAACTCCCCGCTCCTCCCGGGGGTCTCAGGTTCCACACTGTCACCCCCCAACAGGTCACTGGAGGATAATTGCGCAGGGGTCTCACACAACTGACTATTGGTGGCACTTTGAGGGGTTTCAGAGCCAGACATAGGGATGGGAGGCATACTCAGGGGGGGGGACATGCTTGTTTGTGGGTCAGGCTCATCAGGCAACAAAACTGGAGTTCTTTCCAAATCTTCTGATATTGTTTGTGAAAAGGATTCATTCATATCCTCCTCCTCCATGCTGCTTCCACTATCTTCCCTTCCTCCCACCTTCTTTCTCTTGGGCTTAGCTTTACTTACTTCACTTTCTGCCGCCATTTTCTGGCTTGAGCCTTTCCTTCCAGAAACAACAGTTTTCTTTTCATTCCTCACACGAAGAGAAAATCTTCTTTTCATTTTCCACAACAATAAAGAAAGTCAGTTTTTTGTTTTTCTTTTTAAGCCCCAAACCGGGAAACAAACAGCCCCCCAGACCCTTACAGGGCCTGGGGAAAGTTCACCTCACAGGAGCTCCCTCACAGCACCTCCACTCAGCAAGAGATTGTGGCTTACACTGAGGGATCAGATAGGATCTGTGCCACTGTGACAGAATGCTCTGTTATACAGATAGCTAGAATCTCAGCCATAAAGCAGGGCAGGACTGCTGCTTACAATGGGGGGGGGGGGGGGATCAGATAGGATCTGTCTCAGTAATGCAGAACACTCTGTTATAAAGATTTACAAGGAAAACTCAAAAACTATAACCCATTATCACATAGTTTTATCTTGGTGTTGTGCTTTTTGGCACCGTACAATACCGGTCGGCTGGTAACACTGACGTGAACTGTGTATTTTTGTCTTTTTAACAAACGAGCCTCCCCCCGACAGCTGCCCAGCCAATCCCTTTACATATCCGTGCAGTAAATATATCCATGTTTGGGGCCATGAAAGTGTCACTTTAAATTCATGGAGATGCCACGCAGCGCTCCCAGAGACACGTCAGTATAGTGACATTCCCCTGTGTCACGTGGGATCTCCCAGCATTCCTGCGCCAGTGTATGAGCCCCAATGGGCTGTAATTGTGCCGGCAAGTCCCAACATCTCTGGGCTCCACTACTCAGCGCGTCATTTATACCCCTGTCTCTCTGCACTCACATCCCACATATGAACTGATCATGGGGTCTATTCACTGCACTGCTGCTCCTGACTCCTGAACTGGAATAAAGAAGCCGGGAGGAGAAGTGACTTGGGCTTAGGGATGCACCCAATCCAGGATTCGGCCTTCGGCAGCAGGATTCAGATTTGGCAGAATCCACAGTCCTGGCTCAACCGAATCCTTAAAATCATATGGTTCTTTTTGGCCCATCTAACGCTTAAAGTGGCCACACATGGGCCAATTTTATCTGCTGGTGTATGGGCATGAACAACTGGCCTCCCCGACCGGCATCTGGCCTGAAATCAGGCAGATCTCGATCAGCAGGTTTGGTTTTTCCATTGAATCAGGGGCCGACAGCGCCTATACCCACCATTTTAATTTGATCGTTAACCCCCTGCCCAGGGGCCCCCCTAACCACCCGCCCAGGGGCCCCCCTAACTCCCCGCAGGGTCCCTCACTCAATGTCCTCCCCCGAGCACACGTAAGTTTAACGCGTCAGGGGAGGAGCGGTCGGGCAGGGGGAGCGCTGGCAAGGGTCCGGTCTGGGCTGTCAGAGCCCACTGGGATATTTCCCGGTGTCCCGGCGGCCCAGTCCGACCCTGACTGCTACATTGTTTCAAGAGTCAGAACCAGAGAACAGAAAGGGGTAAAATAAACGCAGCTTTCATGTGCATTTCCTAATATCCTTAGAGCCAGTGACAATATGTAATGGATGAATATTGGGTAGAATGACATTTTTGAGACCGGCCAGGACAAGCCCAGCACCGTCCCACTAATAAATGCTCTTGTGCAGACCCCCGAGCTGTAACGCACTGACGCCGAGCTGTGATTGGGTGGGCAGACATGACTCACTAACTCCAGCTGATTAGCCCGACGCAGGGACGAGGCCTGGCACCAAAGCAGATCCACAAACAAGATACAAATGGACGCAGCCTGTATATAAATAATCAACATCAGTTCCTAATATACACTTTAACTTACTGTGCAGCCCTGCCCTGCAACTCAACTGCTGATCCACTTAGAAAATATGGGAGAGGGGGCTGCCATACTGTGTAATCCCTGAGCTACAAGGGATTCTGGGAAACTAACTGACCCCCATTTAAATTAACAAAGCAGCATGTATACAGTTAGGCCTCACACATACACACATATACACACACACACATATATATATATATATGTCTATAACTGAATTCACACATTTACACCCAGGTGTTGGCCAGTCCCAGGCAATCGTAGGGTTAAAGCAATCTGCAGTATTCATGATTAATTCACTAACGACTGAGTGTTATCTGGGTGTGTCTATCCTGTTTGTCTTATGGGGCCGCTCCGCCACACAATGATCTTTTCCCAATGGCCTTTCAGAGTCACTGATCGTTATTGTTGTGTGTAAAGCTCAGTTACTTTCGATTTACATGCATTCATACCCTGCAGTACCTGAGTAATGCATAGTGTTACAGTATCTCTCTGTACAGGCTATGAGCAAACTTAGGGGGCTGTTCCTGCTGAATTGTGCTTAGTACAGGGGAATCCCTATGTGCCATAGTTTTATGGTATCTCTCTGTACAGGCTATGAGCAAACTTAGGGGGCTGTTCCTGCTGAATTGTGCTTAGTACAGGGGAATCCCTATGTGCCATAGTTTTATGGTATCTCTCTGTACAGGCTATGAGCAAACTTAGGGGGCTGTTCCTGCTGAATTGTGCTTAGTACAGGGGAATCCCTATGTGCCATAGTTTTATGGTATCTCTCTGTACAGGCTATGAGCAAACTTAGGGGGCTGTTCCTGCTGAATTGTGCTTAGTACAGGGGAATCCCTATGTGCCATAGTTTTATGGTATCTCTCTTTACAGGCAATGAGCAAACTTAGGGGGCTGTTCCTGCTGAATTGTGCTTGGAACCTATGAGATAGGTTCAACAATATTGGATTCTCTAAAGTTCTCTTGCTGGACTGTGATGCTATACCTTCTATGTTACTTTATATTTGTTCTAATTTGTCATATCATATTTATCTGACCCTGTATCTTTATGTTGTGTCGGCGCTTATTCATCTTGGTGAAGTTAAATTGTAGGAAGTGTAGAAGACATTTGTACTGTAATTCAGTGGCTTCTGCCCATGTCTCTCTTTTGTTATAACACAATAGGAGGCCTATGGGTGGTCAGATGCCTAAGACACAATGGCTGAGACTAACAGTGCAATCTGAGCCACTGGCACCTACACAATAACTAGTAGCAATAAAGCCAATAGAACATATACATTTTGCCATTAAGCAAGTCATTATAGGGAAAGTAAATGAAAGAATGTGTAGTGGCCCTTTAAGAGCGGGGCAATCAGTGAGCTGTGCGCTAATGGCAGATAAGCCCATTTATTGTGTTGTGTTGCCGGGCTTGTTTGTCGAGCGATTGTTGTAGCGAAGTGGTGAGTCAGGTGTGATTGTGCGCTCAGGTATTTATCAAGCAGGGAAACCTATGTTTTCTCATGAATATTCCCATTGCAACAAAAGGAGAATGAATGTCACCGAGCGAGATTTTACTGTTTGGGCTGGAGAGTGACTCAGGCCGCCGTGTCATTGTCCCCATTACTAAATATACAGTCGCTGGCGAGGAAAGTGACTCTGCGCCATCACCTGACTGGCCGAGGTGACTCCGTGACTCACAGCCGTGTCATTGATTAGACTGCTCTGTGACACCCAATAGCAAGGAATCCATTGATTTATGGCTAAAGAAAGATAACTTCCAACAGCAAAGTATCAGACTGTTACTAAGGACCAATTAGACCACATTATGTTAGTGCTCAGGGCAACTGCTCAGCTACCCATAGCACTAATGCCCAGGGTCGGACTGGGCTGCCGGGACACCGGGAAAAATCCAGTTGGGCCAGACCTGACACTTGCCGGAGCTCCCCCTGCCCAACCGTTCCTCCCTGACCCGTTAAACTTACTCGCGCTCAGGGGATGAAGTCGGGTGGGGGACCCTGCGGGGGGGGTTAGGGGACGCAGACAGCTGGGGTACCTGCAGGGCCCTGCACCCCTCCAATCCAAGCCTGCTAATGTCTGTGTAAAAACTGAAAATGGGAAAAAATACCATGTTGGGTGGGTGTTTTTATGGCTGTATGGGTGTGGCCTAAACCGTCCAATAAGAAAAATAACTATGACTGTAATAAAGAAATGCGTATCATTCCACGCTAACATTGCCATACACATAATAATAATATCGGTGCCTATATGGGGCCCTGCCGAGCCCAACCAACAGGGTCAGACTGGGCCAGTGGGAGACCGGGAAAAAAACCCAATGGGCCCTGGCTTTAGTGGGCCCTGCGGACCCCACTGGATCAGCCTGCACCCCAGCTTTGGCCCTTGCCGGCACCGCTCCTACTGCTCCCCAACTGCGGCCCCACGTGTGAGCCTGTGCTCCCTACCTGCCCATCTGCAACTGCCAGAGGGGGGGTGCAGTATGCAGCAGGCAGACAGGGGTGGGGGACCCTATTCGCCAGACCCGGGGGGCCCCTGGCACCTCAGTCTGACACTGACAACCTGTATCTTTGAGCTATGGATACTGCGCAATATAAAGGCCATACTGTGTGGCACCTTGTATGCCCTCCGTCAGTGATCTCTGTATGTGGTTGGCCCATGTTTATTCACCTTTAATAAAGATTTCTTTGCCCTAGAAATGCCAGGTTCCCCCCTCCAAAATCCAAACCTCCAACTTTCTAAAGCATCTTACTAAGGTTCTTTCCTTCTCAGCCAGAACTTGCCCAACTACAAAGCCACTATTTTTGCCATCACAATGGAGTAAGCTCCTAGGGAAAGAGTGTTGGTTTGTCCCGGCTGCTGCTGATTGGGCCCAACACTCCTGTATCATTCCCACATATACCAACATAGGAAAACCCAATACTATGAATATAACAGAGAGGTCCAGTACTGGATTCTCTGACTTTTGCACCAGTTGGAGTGTAAGATAAGGTTGAACTGTATATGTTGTAGCTGCAGGTCAGTACTTTGGCTCCAGTTGGAGTGTAGGATAAGGTTGAACTGTATATGTTGTAGCTGCAGGTCAGTACTTTGGCTCCAGTTGGAGTGTAGGATAAGGTTGAACTGTATATGTTGTAGCCGCAGGTCAGTACTTTGGCTCCAGTTGAAGTGTAGGATAAGGTTGAACTGTATATGTTGTAGCCGCAGGTCAGTACTTTGGCTCCAGTTGAAGTGTAGGATAAGGTTGAACTGTATATGTTGTAGCTGCAGGTCAGTACTTTGGCTCCAGTTGAAGTGTAGGATAAGGTTGAACTGTATATGTTGTAGCTGCAGGTCAGTACTTTGGCTCCAGTTGAAGTGTAGGATAAGGTTGAACTGTATATGTTGTAGCCGCAGGTCAGTACTTTGGCTCCAGTTGAAGTGTAGGATAAGGTTGAACTGTATATGTTGTAGCTGCAGGTCTGTACTTTGGCTCCAGTTGAAGTGTAGGATAAGGTTGAACTGTATATGTTGTAGCCGCAGGTCAGTTCAGCCAAGTGGCTACTGGCCATGTCTCCCTTGGATCGGGCGGCCGTAGGAATTTCACGCTACAACTCTGGAGGTTACAGAAATGCTTTATACACACACAGTCACTTTCATAGTAAATTCTTACACCAACGTCTTTCTTTTTCACAAGGACTCGCTTAATTAAATCAAAAACACTCACAGAAATGATTTCTGTACTTATTCTGTGCCCTGCTGTTAGTCACTCCCTGTAATGTCACATTAAAGTGATTTGTGCGACTGCCCAGCAAGGCCCCTTGTTATTTTAGCCAAACAAAAGTCTGCAGTTCTCTTCATCTGCAGCCAACGGCGGTCGGAATTCCGCGCATTCCACGGCTAAATTACTGTTTTAGCTCATAAGAAATGTCAGCACTGCGGCAAGTATATTATTGTATGTGCCACTCACCCAAATACATCATAATCGCAGATGTGTTACAGGGAAGCCATTCACTGAGCACAGGCAGCACAGCAAGCAATTCAGTCATGTGGGGGGGAAGGGGCGTGGCTTGTTTTATTGCTTTATTTACATTCATTTGTATCCATTTATTATCATCATCAAGACATCCATCACAGGGGTATATATATATATATATATTTTTTTTTTAACCTAACCCATAGCTAATAAAATACATTATTTATTAATAGATTCAGCGATCTGCCACCAGGGGGAGCAGGTTGCAAAATCAAAAATTGCTTACTCATCTCACTCAAATCCTTGGAAAATGGCAGTGCTGCAAAGCTGTATTAAAACCAATGATTGCAGCATTCTTACTCCCTAGATTAGTGTTTCCTAAATTGTGAGACTGGCCTCCCTACGGGGCCCAGAGCAGTGGCTTGGGGGGGGGGGGGGGGCATCTTGATGGACAGGTAGCATGAGAATCCCAGATGAAATGTTAAGGGGGTGAAGACTTTGCTGTTCTTTAAACTATGGTGGAATGGTTGAAACCAAGTCTGCCACTGGGGGGAATGGGGGTGCAGACAGGACTGTCATTAGGGATTCTGCTGACATGGGCAGGTAGGACCTCTGTAAAAAAGGCTGGGATACATAGATAAAGGGATAAGGTTTGGGCAGGCTGGGGGTTAAGGCAGATGGGTAAAAGGAGCCCCACACCAACTTACAGCAACCCTGGCTGAAAAAGCAACAGCTGTATATACCTGTAACCTGGTTATGTGCCAAATGGGGTCTTGACTCCATCTTGGACCTCAGAAGGGTTATTTTTTGCAATGAGTGGTTTGTTACCGATTTATGCACGTTAGGTGGCCCAGGGTGCCTGGCTGGCTTGGCCAAATCACAAATAAACTAGAACAAAAGTAAAATAATATCAAGACCAACTCAGTTGTAGACATCAGAATCTGACCCAATGTGTCTATGGTGGAGAATGCAGGGAGACCACTTTGTATGTAGTTAAAAAAGCGTTTTTAGATAGATATATCATTTTGTATGCATGTATTGTGAAATGGAGGATACAACTTACACAGTATCTATGTCCATTTAAAAAAGGCTTTGGGGACCCTTCTCTGTAGCCACATGGATCATTATTGGAACTGTCAGACCCGGTATGATTCTGCCCGCTAATAAGGCTTTGCTTCAGTCTGAATAGGAAAATATTTGTGCGACTGTCACTTGTTTCCATCATTAATTCCGCTCTTATCCCGCTGGATCCCCACTCAGTGAGTAACTTTACTACCTACCGGCCGTCACTGAAACAAAGGGGCTTCTCAACCAGTGACTTTCCTTAATGTGATTTCACGCTGTAACCGAAATGTGACCGTATTTGCTTTGTGATTCACAGTAAACCAGTTTCTGTTTACAGGATAGTTTATATTTATCTGGAATGCATTTAATCACATTCGTTTTGTAATTGTCTCTAGGACAAATGATGAAGGTATCTGAATGTAGAATAAAGCTTAAGAGGATTAATTTTCTATTTATTATTGTCTGTATGTGATTCCCAAGATCTATATGCTAGCATGACTTGTACTGACCTGTACCTAGGTAGGAAAACTGTACCCTAAAGGTCCCCATACATGGGTCGATAGTATCGGTCCCTTGGACCAATTCGGCAACTAATTGGCCCGTGTATGGGCACTTCCGACGGGCCTGCCCGACCCATATCTGGCCTGAAATTGGCCAGATCTCGATCGGGCAGGTTAGAAAATCTAGTCGGATCAGGGACTGCATCAACCTATGCCCGCCATTATAATTTGATCATTTGGCCCCAGGGCCAAACAATTGAATTACCCTGGATTCTCTCGATATTGCCTACCCGTAGGTGGGGATATTGGGAGAAGATCTGCTCGCTTGGCGACATCGCCAAGGGAGCGGATCTGCCAGTGTATGGGGACCTTTAGCAGATCTGGTAGTAGCCTCTGGGAAGGGACTGGGGCTGTGGGATAGCAGGTATAGTAGGGAGAGATGGTGCCTATAGTAGCAGTGGGGGGATAATAGCCTCTGGGAAGGGACTGGGGCTGTGGGATAGCAGGTATAGTAGGGAGAGATGGTGCCTATAGTAGCAGTGGGGGGATAATAGCCTCTGGGAAGGGACTGGGGCTGTGGGATAGCAGGTATAGTAGGGAGAGATGGTGCCTATAGTAGCAGTGGGGGGATAATAGCCTCTGGGAAGGGACTGGGGCTGTGGGATAGCAGGTATAGTAGGGAGAGATGGTGCCTATAGTAGCAGTGGGATAATAGCCTCTGGGAAAGGACTGGGGCTGTGGGATAGCAGGTATAGTAGGGAGAGATGGTGCCTATAGTAGCAGTGGGGGGATAATAGCCTCTGGGAATGGACTGGGGCTGTGGGATAGCAGGTATAGTAGGAAGAGATGGTGCCTATAGTAGCAGTGGGGGGATAATAGCCTCTGGGAAGGGACTGGGGCTGTGGGATAGCAGGTATAGTAGGGAGAGATGTTGCCTATAGTAGCAGTGGGGGGATAATAGCCTCTGGGAAGGGACTGGGGCTGTGGGATAGCAGGTATAGTAGGGAGAGATGGTGCCTATAGTAGCAGTGGGGGATAATAGCCTCTGGGAAGGGACTGGGGCTGTGGGTTAGCAGGTATAGTAGGGAGAGATGGTGCCTATAGTAGCAGTGGGGGGATAATAGCCTCTGGGAAGGGACTGGGGCTGTGGGATAGCAGGTATAGTATGGAGAGATGGTGCCTATAATAGCAGCGGGGGATAATAGCCTCTGGGAAGGGACTGGGGCTGTGGGATAGCAGGTATAGTAGGGAGAGATGGTGCCTATAGTAGCAGTGGGGGGATAATAGCCTCTGGGAAGGGACTGGGGCTGTGGGATAGCAGGTATAGTAGGGAGAGATGGTGCCTATAGTAGCAGTGGGATAATAGCCTCTGGGAAGGGACTGGGGCTGTGGGATAGCAGGTATAGTAGGGAGAGATGGTGCCTATAGTAGCAGTGGGGGGATAATAGCCTCTGGGAAGGGACTGGGGCTGTGGGATAGCAGGTATAGTAGGGAGAGATGGTGCCTATAGTAGCAGTGGGGGGATAATAGCCTCTGGGAAGGGACTGGGGCTGTGGGATAGCAGGTATAGTAGGGAGAGATGGTGCCTATAGTAGCAGTGGGATAATAGCCTCTGGGAAGGGACTGGGGCTGTGGGATAGCAGGTATAGTAGGGAGAGATGGTGCCTATAGTAGCAGTGGGGGGATAATAGCCTCTGGGAAGGGACTGGGGCTGTGGGATAGCAGGTATAGTAGGGAGAGATGGTGCCTATAGTAGCAGTGGGGGGATAATAGCCTCTGGGAAGGGACTGGGGCTGTGGGATAGCAGGTATAGTAGGGAGAGATGGTGCCTATAGTAGCAGTGGGATAATAGCCTCTGGGAAGGGACTGGGGCTGTGGGATAGCAGGTATAGTAGGGAGAGATGGTGCCTATAGTAGCAGTGGGGGGATAATAGCCTCTGGGAACGATATTAATCATCAAATGTATTTCAACTACTGGCTTATACTTTAATAATAACTCCACCTACATTGTGAGAGTGAACCCTGGATATGAATTGCCTGTTGGGTGACAAGGGTAATACTTACATGTGAATATGTGCAAAACATCTCCATGATTCAGGGTCATTTTAGGGCCCTTGTCGTGGGCGACTAATCTCCCCGATATGACATCCCACCGGCGAGAATGTAAATCTTGGCGATTTTGGCAAATCACCGGTGCCGCGTATGCCATCCCACTGGTGATTTACATTCTCGCCAGTGGGATGTCATATCGGGGAGATTAGCCGCCCGCGACAAATCTCCCTTGTCTCCCTAATCTCCCTGTGTGCCACAGCCCTTAAGCTAAACAAGGATTTATGAGACTATGGGTGAAGACACACAGAGCTACTAGTAGCAGCTACTTGTCATGGCTACTAAAACAGACAATGCTGATCATTTACTAATAACTGTCTCTACATGTGTTTTAGCAGAGGCAATTCTCAGTATTGTCTATGGCAGGGGATTTTCTGGGGTTTAGAGAAAAAGCAGTTGCTATTGTAGCTCAGTGTGTCTTCACCCTAAAGGAATTTATTGACCTCTGTGCATCCTGAGATATTATCTAAATTTGGCCAAAATTCCCCTAGATCCCTCCTTTCCAGCCTGTGGCTCTTTGTTGCAAGGTTGTAGTTCAACTGCAGCAGGGGATCAACAGGTTGTAGCACGCTGATATAGATGGCCAGTTTTTGGGGTCCACAGATTGGGACTGTTGTTGCTAAGGTAGTGTTTTCCTGTTAACTGCTTTGGAAAATGAATGGGAATAAGCCCAGGGACTTGCGTGACTGATGGAAACAGAGCAAACTGTAATGAAGTAACAACATATGACTGGGCCTTTTCAAAACACTGTATGGGCCAACTGATAATGCAACCTTCAGTTCAGCAACAGAAATGTATTTACCCAAGATTCTCTCGTCAGAGAACAACCCGTTGCTTAATTAGGCTTGCTACATTTCCACGGCAACCGGTGCAATGGTCCTGTCCCAATTAGGGTAATGTTAAATCTCTTCCAAAATGAGCAAATACTACAGGTAATGCTTGTTTATTCCTATCTGTATCTCTTCCTTTCGCTTTCTCTTGGCCCGTTCAGTGTTTGTGGGTAATACTGACCAGATGTAGAATTCAGGATAAAGAGTTAGTAATTTGATTATGTATTACCCATTATATATATCTGTGTCTTCAGCAAACCCCTATTTCTTACTGCACCCACAAAACAAAATGTCTGCCTAAGGGCTTGGGGTGTTATTATTATTATTATTAACATTTATTTATAAAGCGCCAACATATCCCGCAGCGCTGTACAATAAGTGGGTTCCATACATTGGACATACAGAGTAACATATAAAGCAACCAATAATGGATACAAGAGGTGAAGGGAGCACTGCCCAAAAGAGCTTACAATCTACTTTTACACTACAGTTACTTTTTTCTGCTGCGGTGAAAGATCTAATTATTTGGGGTCACGGAGCCCACTGAAGTCCCCAGTTGGTCCTTCCCTTGTATCCAAAATAAAATTTGCAAGGAGGAAAGATTTCTGCCACTATGGGGGGGGGGGCTGCTATAGAGCCTAAGATCCCTGAAATGCAGCAGAAGAGAGGGGGTGAAAATGCAAAGAAGGAGACAGCCCGACAAGCTGAAGGAGACCCCCTGTGTGAAGGTTCTTGGAGATGGGCATTATCACTAGGTGAAGGCTGATTGCACATATAGATTGTAAGCTCTATGGGGCCCCCCGTTTGTATTAATGAATTCTACTGTACAGCGCTGCGTACATAAGTAGCACTTTATAAATAAAGATATACATACATACATACATACATATCTGGGCTCCTCCAAATCCATTTGGGCTGCAGGATCAGGTCTTCCAATGAGAGGCCACAACTAATGATGAGCAAATTTTTTTTTACCAGGAATGGATTTGCAGCGAAATTCCACCATTGACAAATTTTTTCGTGAAACTGAAAAAATAAATAAAAAGAAATAGTGTTGAGATCATCAACAAAATGACAAAAAAATTCTGAAACCAAAAATGTTGCTGACAAAAAAATGCCTATTGACTTTAATGCATTTTGGAGTAAGAAAAAACACGCAATGACTTTAATGCATTTTGGAGTAAAGGTGGCCATACACGGGCCGATTGTAGCTGCTGATACTGGTCCCTTAGACCAATTAGGCAGCTTATCGGCCCGTGTAGGGGCACTAACGACAGGCCTGCCCAACCGATATTTGGCCTGAGATTGCCCAGATATCGATCAGGCAGGTTAAAAAATGTAGTCAGATCGGGGACCGTATCGGCTCGTTGATTCGGTCCCTGAAACGACTGCCCCATTGCTTCCGTTATAATTCAATCGTTTGCCCTAGGGCCAAAGAATCAAATTAGCCTACATTTTCCCCATATTGCCCACCCGTACATGAGGATATCGAGAGAAGATCCGCTCGCTTGGCGACCTCCCCAAGCGAGCGGATCTTAGCGTGTATGGCCACCTTTAGAAAAAATACCCATTGACTTTAATGCATTTGGAGTAAGAAAAAAAATGTTGTGCATAATAAATGTTGCATGTGTATCTGTCATGCGTAAAAAAGTTGCATATTGACAATGTGTTTTGCAAATTTTTCACCATTTTGTGAATTTTTCAGCAGTTTTGCAAATTTTTCAGCAAAGAGAAACTGGACAGATTGGCTGATCACTGGCCACAACTAAAGCCGCCCTGCCAACCTGTATGGAGCACGGTGCCCTTCAGCCTCCCTTCCCCTCCACCTTCGTGCCGTTTCGCAATGCCGGCCCAGGGTTTGTGAAAGCTCCATACACATTTCAGAGGCATTTCCAGGAGGCCATGAAACAGGTTTTTCCTGGAAAAGTTTCGCAGTGTGAGAGCGGTTACATAAGAGCGCTGCTTGCAGACACAGATTAGGTTAATAAGACATAACGACGGAGTCAATGAAATCGCTCGAGGAACGAGCCTTCGGAAAATATGCAGCCCTGATGTATGGAAGGGAGTAAGCGGAGTCGTGGGGGAATATTTATCATCTGGACAAAATAAAGGGCTACATTATAGGGAATTTATAAGATATATTTGTACAGGTGTGTGGATTAACCCTTTCTGTGCCACGGGGATCCTATAATCTATGGGATTGGCATGAAAGTGCCAACGTGCAGATGCAATAAATTCTTTGTTTTTGGGCTCTGTTCTATCCCATAGGAAAATGCACCAAAGCCTAAGGGAGAAACTATTTACAATGGAAAAGTGACCAAGTTGCTCAGGATCGGACTGGGGGGTGCAGAGCTCACCGGGGTTTCCACCCCAGGGGCCCCCACAACCCCAAAAGGGGGGCAAAACCGGGGCCCCTCCAGCAGCCCAACCCCCTCCCCTTAGCACACATACAGTATAGTTACATTCGGGTGTGCCAGGGAGGGAGAACAGCAGCAGGCTGCAGCTCCGGGGATTGGCCGCCCACCGGGTGCTATGATTACTTTTCTATTTTAGTGCTGTAAACTGTATCCCTTTAACAACAAACATACACAGAGCAATAAATGAAAGCTGTGGCTGCTATAAATCCTTATAGTATAATTATTAGGGATGCACCAAATCTTTTTTTGGATTCGGCCAAACCCCGAATCCTTCGTGACAGATTTGGCCAAATACCGAACCGGATCCAACAATTTTCAACTTTCCTGACAAAAAGTCATGGGAATTTTAGGATTCAGTTCAGCCAGGAGCATAGATTCATTAAATCCAAATCCTGGCAGAATCTTGGCTGAATCCTGGATTCCGTGCATCCCTGATAATTATCCGTGGCAAGACTAGAAGAAGCCAAATGTGTAATGTGGCACAATGCCCGGTTCCTCCATTTGATTTGGGAATGCACTAAGGTAGCAACATATTGGACAAAAGTCATTGGCCACATTACCAAAAGCTTATCCTTATCTGGAATCAGATCCCCGAGACCTGCCTATTAGGTATAATAGCGAAACTAAAATCCAGAAACATTATCTAGAACACTTCATCATGTTCCCCGAAATAAAAGTTAATAATTATAAAATGGATGAGTCCCAGTACCCCATATAGGGAAAACCGGGCAGGTAGTTTTGACCCAGACAGCCCTACTGAAAACTGGGCTACCTACCCCCCACACTCCAACAATGGGTTGGGTTAGTAGATGCCACATTGCCCCTATTCTAATTTAAAAAATTTGAGAAAATATGGGAAACATGGTTGGATGTTAACCCTCAAGTATCCCGACCAGATGGCTAAACCGGTTGTATAACTTGATATAAACCTTGATATTCAGAACCATGCTACACCTTGCAATAGTCACTGTTCATAAGTAGGTAATTGTATCCAGTAATCATGTAAGTGCCAAGTTTGTTAGTTTGATTTTATATTTTTGAATAATCTGTAAAATATATGTAGGCGATTAGCCATCTCCTAGCATATCCATTGTGCAAGGTAGAACATACCGGAATTTGGAGAGTAGTAGTCAGCACCAAGCCTTGTGATTAGTTAGAAGTAGTGCAGGTTCCCCAATGGCCACTTTCCATCGGCATATCCAGGTAGGACAGGAACAGCACCTCTTGTCTCTTGTCGCTGCTGTTGTTGTTTGCCCCAAAAAACATTGCAATAAAGGCATTTTAATCTACAAAGACAAGAGGTGCTGTTCCTGTTCTTCTGTACAAGGTAGAACATACCTACTGACCCAGGGGTGCTTGGTAGCAAGATTTTGATTGGTTGGTGCTGGGAATGGAATAGAAGTCCTTAGTAAAGTGCATAAGATAAGGGGGTGAGTGGGTGGCAGCGAGTAGGACCCCGTGAATGAACAGCACATGTGGAACGGTATCTAGCAGGGCAGCATCAGAAATCCCTACTTATTTATCTCTAGAGAGCCTGGGCTAAGTATTGGCACATCTGGGTGCCCTGCCAACTATGTAGAATGCATCTGCAATTAAAAAAATAAAATTCATCTATACAGAAGGGCTTTGATTCACCCAGCCGCGCCCCATCGCACCCAAACTTGCCAAGGCCACTCCCATTCCTCATGAGTTTGCTCCCTATTAATCTGCTGTTCTGACTGTTGTGTCTTCTTCTTGGGCCCCTGACAGGTTTCTCCAAATCCCGGCTCTGGTAACTACTAAGAGTCATTTTGTGCACCGGGGGCATGATAGTGGTCGTGGCACCTGTGCTTTAATCAAAAAAGTACAAAATTCACAGTTATGGATTTCTGAAGTTAATTGAGTATCTTGCAACCATATCCTAATTGTTTAGCAGACGCCCCCTGTTATGCTGAAATTGCGCAAAATGCAGCAATGTGAATAAAAAAAACTTTGCGCATTTGTTACTGTATGAGCCATAGGGTTCCCAGATCTGTATAACTCAGCCTGCAGCCTTGTGCCTTTATATGGGCACAGAACCCCTCAGTGACTGCTAATATCCTTATCATTTACAGTAGGGGGTACATTATCCCTTATAATACATGAGTGATACTCAGAGTTCCCTGTATAACTCAGCCTGCAGCCTTGTGCCTTTATATGGGCACAGAACCCCTCAGTGACTGCTAATATCCTTATCATTTACAGTAGGGGGTACATTATCCCTTATAATACATGAGTGATACTCAGAGTTCCCTGTATAACTCAGCCTGCAGCCTTGTGCCTTTATATGGGCACAGAACCCTCAGTGACTGCTAATATCCTTATCATTTACAGTAGGGGGTACATTACCCCCTTATAATACATGAGTGATACTCAGAGTTCCCTGTATAACTCAGCCTGCAGCCTTGTGCCTTTATATGGGCACAGAACCCCTCAGTGACTGCTAATATCCTTATCATTTACAGTAGGGGGTACATTACCCCCTTATAATACATGAGTGATACTCAGAGTTCCCTGTATAACTCAGCCTGCAGCCTTGTGCCTTTATATGGGCACAGAACCCCTCAGTGACTGCTAATATCCTTATCATTTACAGTAGGGGGTACATTACCCCCTTATAATACATGAGTGATACTCAGAGTTCCCTGTATAACTCAGCCTGCAGCCTTGTGCCTTTATATGGGCACAGAACCCCTCAGTGACTGCTAATATCCTTATCATTTACAGTAGGGGGTACATTATCCCTTATAATACATGAGTGATACTCAGAGTTCCCTGTATAACTCAGCCTGCAGCCTTGTGCCTTTATATGGGGGGCACAGAACCCCTCAGTGACTGCTAATATCCTTATCATTTACAGTAGGGGGTACATTATCCCTTATAATACATGAGTGATACTCAGCGTTCCCTGTATAACTCAGCCTGCAGCCTTGTGCCTTTATATGGGCACAGAACCCCTCAGTGACTGCTAATATCCTTATCATTTACAGTAGGGGGTACATTATCCCTTATAATACATGAGTGATACTCAGAGTTCCCTGTATAACTCAGCCTGCAGCCTTGTGCCTTTATATGGGCACAGAACCCCTCAGTGACTGCTAATATCTTTATCATTTACAGTAGGGGGTACATTATCCCTTATAATACATGAGTGATACTCAGAGTTCCCTGTATAACTCAGCCTGCAGCCTTGTGCCTTTATATGGGCACAGAACCCCTCAGTGACTGCTAATATCCTTATCATTTACAGTAGGGGGTACATTATCTCTTAAAATAATCGAGTGATAACATTCAATGAGAGGTTTATAGGGGTGAATGCATTTTGTTCCCCTCACGCCGCCCATAACGCATTGACCTTTATTTCTGATGCGGCTGCAGTGCTTATATATATAATTTTCCCTCCCCGTGTATAATTCCAAGCTCACTAAGCGCTTACATTGCCTTTATGACTCACAGCGAGGGATAATAGGTACCCACTTGCCACACTTATGAGCACAGGAGATTATTATCAGCAGTCTGAACTCTTTGTAATATATGATGTTTGCCTGGAAAAGCAGGGGAGACAGTCAGATGGAAACGTTATTATCTCAGGCGGCCAGACCATGATGTCACCGGCACAGCGGCTTTCATTATTCTAAAAGTTCATATTTTCTTTTCAAAAAAAAAAGCAAAGTAACAAAGCCCTTTGCACGGCATTTTGGTACCGTACTTCCTATTGTCCTTGTCCCGGTCACAGCTGGTTTTAGGGTGGGGCAAATTGCCAAGGGCATTATGGGGCATTATGGGTACCACTGGCATGGTGCAAAGACAAGTGATACCAGTAAATTATTATTATTAACATTTATTTATAAAGCGCCAACATATCCCGCAGCGCTGTACAATAAGTGGGTTACATACATTGGACATACAGAGTAACATATAAAGCAATCAGTTACCGATACAAGAGGGGAAGAGAGCCCTGCCCAAAAGAGCTTACAATCTACAAGGAGTAACATATAAAGCAATCAGTAACCGATACAGGAGGGGAAGAGAGCCCTGCCCAAAAGAGCTTACACTCTACAAGGAGTAACATATAAAGCAACCAATAACCGATACAGGAGGGGAAGAGAGCCCTGCCCAAAAGAGCTTACAATCTACAAGGAGTAACATATAAAGCAACCAATAACCGATACAAGAGGGGAAGAGGGCCCTGCCCAAAAGAGCTTACAATCTACAAGGAGTAACATATAAAGCAACCAATAACCGATACAGGAGGTGAAGAGAGCCCTGCCCAAAAGAGCTTACACGTAAATGAGACTTAGGGGCACATTTACTAATCCACGAACGTCCGAAAGCGTCTGAATGCGTTTTTCGTAATGATCGGTATTTTTAAGATTTTTTCGTCACCGTCGCGATTGTTTCGCATTTTGCGCGACTTTTCGCCGCTGTTACGACCTTACCGTATATTTTCCGCGACTTTTTTTCGTCGCGTCGCGAAAAATTCGGATTGGTTTTTCCGCCGTTTACAATTGCGCAATACGAAAAAATCACGCAAAATACGATAAAGTCGTGGTGGCGATGAAAAAGTCACGCAAAATACGAAACAATCGCGACGGCGACGAAAAAAAAAAATCGCTAAATTTTTGTTTCCAATACGTTTTTTTCCCATTCTGGATTCGGATTCGAGGATTAGTAAATGTGCCCCTCTGTGTTGTAGTGGGGGATATTTCTGCGTTATGCTATTAACCCATTCTCAGATGTATCAGCACAGGCCCCTTTTGGTTTAATAAGTGTTTTGGGGTTTACACCTCCTTTAAACTTGACTCATTATAAATAGAGTGCTGTGTATGACGGCTCAGAGCTGCCTCTGCTGGGCTACAGCCATATTCTCCTCTGCTAGGCTACAGCCATATTCTCCTCTGCTGGGCTACAGCCATATTCTCCTCTGCTGGGCTACAGCCATATTCTCCTCTGCTAGGCTACAGCCATATTCTCCTCTGCTGGGCTACAGCCATATTCTCCTCTGCTGGGCTACAGCCATATTCTCCTCTGCTGGGCTACAGCCATATTCTCCTCTGCTAGGCTACAGCCATATTCTCCTCTGCTGGGCTACAGCCATATTCTCCTCTGCTAGGCTACAGCCATATTCTCCTCTGCTAGGCTACAGCCATATTCTCCTCTGCTAGGCTACAGCCATATTCTCCTCTGCTGGGCTACAGCCATATTCTCCTCTGCTGGGCTACAGCCATATTCTCCTCTGCTGGGCTACAGCCATATTCTCCTCTGCTGGGCTACAGCCATATTCTCCTCTGCTGGGCTACAGCCATATTCTCCTCTGCTGGGCTACAGCCATATTCTCCTCTGCTGGGCTACAGCCATATTCTCCTCTGCTGGGCTACAGCCATATTCTCCTCTGCTGGGCTACAGCCATATTCTCCTCTGCTGGGCTACAGCCATATTCTCCTCTGCTAGGCTACAGCCATATTCTCCTCTGCTGGGCTACAGCCATATTCTCCTCTGCTGGGCTACAGCCATATTCTCCTCTGCTGGGCTACAGCCATATTCTCCTCTGCTGGGCTACAGCCATATTCTCCTCTGCATTCCAGCCCCTCGGCGCACGTGAGTTTCCCCTTTAAACGGGGCCGCTGCATATTTGTGCCTAGGGATCATGTCTTCAAACGAGAGGCCCTTCTCTAATGTAAATACGTCTGGTCTGCAGCCTTTCCTCCCATGCTTGTATAACATCCTATGCATTGTCTGTTCCTACTCATATGATCTTTATCCCATAATGTGAGGGTGACGTCTGCACGGGGCAAATGGAGAAATGAAGTTGAAGTAATAGAACTCAGGTGCAAGTGGATGTATAACAACTGCTCAGCTCCCTCTCTGACCTAACAAAATACCACAATTATATAGGCTGAACAATCCTGTACTGATACAGAGTAAAGCTGGTCATAAAGAGCAAGATTTGCCCCTTTGATGAGGTCACCAAACAAAGATCCCTTGTATTTGCCCAGTTTCCCCATTCCTGTATCAGACTGATCCTTTAGAAAGCAAGCCAATGATTGGATCATAAAGGTGGCCTATGCAGACCCACTGGGAGAAGAATGCATCAAGAGCCAGCTGAAGCCCTTGCCAAACCTGCCTATAGATATCTCCAGTTGCACGGCCATCATTCTGGAAACAGGCATAGGCCAATAAGCTGCTGGCTTGCTCTGATGTGGTTGAGTGAGCAACCAATGCCCAACCTTCTCTAAGAGGAGTGGGTACTCACCTTTGAATCACTGTCTACTGATGGGTAATAATTAAAAGCAAGCCAATGATTGGATCATAAAAGTGGCCTATGCAGAACCACTGGGATAAGTGGCAGCTGAAGCCCTTGCCAAACCTGCCTATAGAGATCTCCAGTTGCACCGACCATCATACTGGAAACATGCATAGGCCAATAAGCTGCTGGCTTGCTCTGATGTGGTTGAGTGAGCATGTCCAACCTCCCCTAAGAGGAGTGGGTACTCACCTTTGAATCACTACTGCTAGGTAATAATTATATTTAATCATCCCTTCCTTCTAAGAAAAGCTTTTGACTACTCTTACGCTAATACAACCCCCGCCCCCAGGCTGCTGGTGAAACCTATTTCCTTTTTGGATCAATGGAAGTCCTCTCCTCACCTGCCTTAGCCTTGTAAAGTCCATTAGTCCAGGTTTTATATTGATCTGCGGTTGCCATATCCGGTACAAGGCAACTCATTTCTAATGCGAAGGAATCCAGACTATCAAGTCTTTGTCATCAATATCCTTAATTGATTTGCCTTCCTGCCTCTGACTCTGCTGCAGTCCTTTTGAAAGGGAAGCCCAAAACTGTATCCCATATGTGGTCTGATGAATGATTTATGCCCTGGCAGATACACGCTTGCATCCCATTGATTGCCCTTATGCATATGTTATTAGCATTAACTGTCATATTTTGAAAGCCGCTTTCAGACTTCCTATTTTATCTCATTTCCCATGTCTGAGCGAGTAATTTGCTTGTTACTGCCTTCAGGTGATCAACCTTATATTTACCCCTGTGCCTTTATATGTGTTTTAATTCTAACTATGATGAGATGTGGGGAAAAGGAGCTTTACTACATGTTACTGGGCCCCCATGTAGGGTCCTCAAATCTCAAATGACTACTTTGGCACCTCCATTAGGGCCCCTTTATCTCCTGGTTCCGCCAGCAGTTCCACAATCCCCTATTATCGATCATGAAGGGACAAAGACATCCGTCTGCCTCAAAAAGCTGTGATAGTTTTATCTGCCTTAATAATGATGGTTGTGTCTTCCCTTTGTCCTAGATTTGGGGTGGTCCTTATTCTTAATTATAGTTGGTTTTTTGGGCCAATCATGGACCTTTGGTGGGAAGTCACAAAGTGAATTTTCCTAAAGCGGTCACTCATTTGGCGAGGTCACCAAATAGAGACTGGTTAGGCATCCATTTTCCTTACTGAAATACCAAGATATGGACCCCATAATGTGGTAGATTGGTTCCCAGAGGTAAAAATGGTTCCCATTATGGACTAAGAGGGGAAAGAGTTCTATAAAACTCATTATTAAAAACAGAGACCCCTATTGAATGAGTGGGTTTCAACTAGGATCAAGGCAAATTTTTCCTCTCTTCACCTCCTGTATCGGTTACTGATTGCTTTATATGTTACTCTGTATGTCCAATGTATGTAACCCACTTATTGTACAGCGCTGCAGGGTATGTTGGCGCTTTATAAATAAATGTTAATAATAATAATAATAAGGGGATTTTTTCTTTCTCATTTGGTAATCATTACTGATAACAGTAAGGAAAAATAATCATTTCTCTCAGGTTTTCCTGCTTCTTGCCAGTAAGAATAGAAAAGAAAAAGTTACAAATGGGAATTTTTGTAGAAACCTGTGATGCAAAGGCCGGAATTCACCTGAAGTCATGGGAAACCTGCAGCAGGAACTGCCCTGAAAGTGCAGACTGGATAAATGTGTTTATTGTGACTTCATTCTGTAACACAACATCGGCAGGTCATTGGTAAATCATTTATTGGCTTTGTTAATGATCATATTATCAGTTAGGCATTTGGCAATAATGCTCCAAAAACTCAGCTTGTGTGAAGTCATCAGCAAAACACTCATTTTATGATCTATGTTTATTTGTTTGGATTTGCTGATTACTTTAAAAACACATTACTAACGCCATATAAAAACCACCTAATGAATTCAAATTGATTAAGAGCTACTTTGAGTAAATAGACTGGAAATTTTATGTTCTCTGACTTAAATAAATATATAGGAGTGGTACCTCCCCAGCCAACCCGATACCAGTTCTTGGTACAGAGTCACTATGTGACTTATTATTGGATAACATCATGTTGCATGACGACAGATGGGTGTCTGACCAACCGCAAGGGACTAAAGAATAATGGCCACTGCGCTAATTGGAAATCCAGTACAACAAGATAATAACTTTGCTCCATATTTGTAAGGCATTACTGGACAAAGACATCTGTCTGCCTCAAAAAGCTGTGTTGGTTTTATCTGCCTTAATAATGAAGGTTGTGTCCTCCCTTTGTCCTAGATCCTTTTTTATAGTTGGGTTTTTGGGCCAATCGTGGACCTTTGTGGGAAGTCACAGAATGTATGGCGCAAGTGGCAGAAGGAATTTTCCTAAAGCTGGCCATCCACTCCTTTGGCGAGGTCACCAAATGGACCGATTAAATGGACCGATTTTCTTTACCGAAATACCAAGATATGGACCCCCATAATGTGGTAGATTGGTTCCCAGAGGTAAAAATGGTTCCCATTATGGACTAAGAGGGGAAAGAGTTCTATAAAACTCATTATTAAAAACAGAGCCCCCTATTGAATGAGTGGGTTTCAACTAGGAACAAGGCACATATACACCATGATGTATGGGGATCATGGGGTATTCCCAACCTTTTTTACTTGTGAGCCACACTCAGATGTAAAAGGTGTTGGGGAGCCACACAAGAATGAAAAAAATGATTTGGGGGTGCCAAATGTGATTGGCTATTTGGTAGCCCCATGGGGACTGCTGGCCTGCAGGAGGCTCTGCCTGGGGTAAATCTGTGTCTCTGGGCTTACAAAACTTGCCTCCAAGCACATGTTGCCCCCGAGCCACTGGTTGGGGATCACTGATGTATGCCAACTCACAAGGACATATTATATAAGGTATACCAAGCATAGAGATCTACTTCTTAATGGCTAACGTCCAACAAGCCATTCCTTGCATTACATAGGTGGCTCCCTGTGAGACACTGAGTTATACTGTATTGTGTAATGTTCCTAACTCCATCACGCCATTGATCTTTTTGATGCCATGTTTTTTGTATTGCTCATTAAAGGGAATAGAAAGATAGACGGCTCTCAGATTCATCAATCTCCATTGGTGTTTTATTCCTGGATGGGTAACAGGACGTCCATGTTCCGTCCCTGTATCCGAGATTCCATCAGCACAAGGTGTTCCACTGTTGTCACTATTCCAGCCTGACGCGTGATGGAGGAATGCCAACCTTTTAGTAAAACGCAATGGGCTGGATGAGGGTGTGTTTGTTGATTACAGACGGGCAGGTTGCTTTATTGTGCCAGCCCAAACCAGGGGAGTTGGAAGCAATAGCTCACATCTTAAATGGCATTAACAGGAAACGTATAATTTTAGGCAAGGAGATTTCCTTTCATGTGGAATACAAGATAACTTTCATTTATTTGTCTGTGTCATATGAAATGATGAAGCAGCTTTCACACCTGTCACCCCCAGACGGCATAGGCAGAGGTGTGTGAAGATGCCACAATGATGATGAGTATGATGGAACTCAAACACACAAACCCGGGCCTGGCAAACAGATAGAACCATCGGTTTCATTAACTCATGGACTTTTCCTAAATAAATTCTGTATACGGGGGGGGGGGGGGCGTGTTACCTAATTGCTTCATCCAAACCACTGTGGACTATAGTTCCTCCAGAGATGGATAGAAGCCTAAGGGGAAAGACATCTTTAACCAAGGGTGGGCATACACTGTAAGATCCCCAAGGTTGCCAAGCGAATATCTTCTCTTAATATGTCCACCTAGGCCCAAACAATTGAATTAAAATGGCGGGCATATGTGCTGTTGGATCGGGAACTGCATCAACAAGCCGAGGACCGTCGGTGGTGTCCATACACGGGCAGATAAGCTGCCGACTCGTCTAAAGGACCAATATTGGTGGTTGAAATCGGCCCATGTATGGCCACCTTAAGGGTCAAATAAAAGATCTTTTTCTTCATACATGATTTCTGGTTATTGGCTGGATATGGTAAACCAAACCTGAGGAGATTTTACCTATAATCTAGATGCCAGGGCCCCCATTGCAACCAGGCAGTTGGAACGGCAGACTGGAAGATGAATATCGGTGGGGACTTGATAAAGAAAACAACAATAACAACAAACATTTAGCCTTGGAATGAATCTTCTCCTTGAACTTTCAGCTGGAGAGAAGCGGACTAAAATAGGCAAATAACTGTGTATATTTAGCATGGGCCTAGTAACGAGGAATTTCATAAAACCCGTCAGCAATGCCCCAAGGCAATACTATTCCAGAAATGAGAAGGAATATGCCAATAACGATGCGTGTGTAATGCGGCCGACATCCCAGGGAATGATAGTGTAATCAGGAGGAAGCAGCAGCCGCAGGAAGATTCCTGTTCTTTCCTTTCCGGGAAGCCTCACCTTTCCTGCCTGTGCGGATGGCCGAGCAGCAAGACATTATGAAATGAGAAATGAGCCTTTCCATGGAAATGTCTGGGAAAGATTAGCTCACGAGTACAACTAAAACATTTGCCCTAAGCCCAAGCCCTGACAGGGGCCCTAGGGGGGCAGGCAGGAGAACAAACAATACAACTATTATATACATATAGGCATGGGATCTGTGATCTGGAAACCTGTTATCCAAACATTCTGAATTACCAAAAAGGCTCCCATAGGCTCCATTATAAGCAAATAATTCTAATTTTAAAAAATGATTCCCTTTTTCTCTGTAATAATAAAACAGTACCTGTACTTGATCCCAACTAAGATATAATTACCCCTTATTGGGGCAGAACAGCCCTATTGGGTTTATTTAATGGTTAAATGATTTCCTTTTCTCTGTAATAATAAAACAGTACCTGTACTTGATCCCAACTAAGATATAATTACCCCTTATTGGGGGCAGAACAGCCCTATTGGGTTTATTTCATGGTTAAATGATTTCCTTTTCTCTGTAATAATAAAACAGTACCTGTACTTGATCCCAACTAAGATATAATTACCCCTTATTGGGGGCAGAACAGTCCTATTGGGTTTATTTAATGGTTAAATGATTCCCTTTTCTCTGTAATAATAAAACAGTACCTGTACTTGATCCCAACTAAGATATAATTACCCCTTATTGGGGGCAGAACAGCCCTATTAGGTTTATTTAATGGTTAAATGATTCCCTTTTCCCTGTAATAATAAAACAGTACCTGTACTTGATCCCAACTAAGATATAATTACCCCTTATTGGGGGCAGAACAGCCCTATTGGGTTTATTTAATGGTTAAATGATTCCCTTTTCTCTGTAATAATAAAACAGTACCTGTACTTGATCCCAACTAAGATATAATTACCCCTTATTGGGGGCAGAACAGCCCTATTGGGTTTATTTAATGGTTAAATGATTCCCTTTTCTCTGTAATAATAAAACAGTACCTGTACTTGATCCCAACTAAGATATAATTACCCCTTATTGGGGCAGAACAGCCCTATTGGGTTTATTTAATGTTTATAATATAGATTTTTCAGTAGATTTAGGGGCAGATTTATCAAAATGTGAGATTAAAGCTCACCACAGAAAAATTCACTCACTTTCTATTCATTCCCATCAGATTTTTAGAAGTGTATTTATCAAATGGTGAACTCTAACTTCACTCATTGATTAATACACTAAAAATCTCATAGGAATGAATAGAAAGTGAGTTTTTATGTATTAAATCACATTTTGATCGATCTGCCCTTATATGTATGGAGATCCAAATTACGTAGACCCCTTATCTGGAAAACCCCAGGTCCCGAGCATTCTGAATAACAGGTCCCATACCTGTATATAATTCTAGCGACCCATTGTTCTACTACTGTATTCTTCAAACAAGAAGGGACAGTAGGTGTCATGGAGCAAAATGGCGACACTATCACTTTATGCCAGTGTTGTCCAACCTGTGGCCCTTTAGTTGTTGAAATCTAACTTTCAGGAACCACAAGCAACCAAACTGCTGGGAGTTGTAGTGTCACAACAGCTGAAAGATTATAGGCCAGAATCTGTTTTCCCTCAGCCCCCACCACCACTAGAGGGTCCCTTCACTCCTAAACCCTATGGGCAGCCTCTAGATCTGGGACGGCCTTGGGAGTTGTAGTCCAATAATAACTGAATGGTAATGGAATCTGTTAGACCCTGGCCTTGTATCCCTGTTGGCTGGAGAATGAGCAGTCAGATGGTCTGGGTATAGAATAGGGTTGGCACCTTTTGACCCAGACAGCCTGATTTTCAGACTGAGATTGACCTATCACCGAGGGACATGGAGTAGCCCCTCCCAGTGATGCCATGGACCCGCCTCTTCTCTACCCCCATGATGTCACAGTCCTGCCTCTTGCCCGCCCCGGCGACAAACACCGGCAGAGGGGGCAACCCTAGTACAGAACCAAAAATACTTTCACCATTAACCCCAGTACAGGGGCATTATACAGTTTCTGTTAACCTAGTACAGCAATACACTTACCCCCATATGTAATAAAAGGCACTAAATTTGCCCAGGTGCAGTAACCCATAGCAACCAATAACAGTTAACAAATGCAATCTGCTGATTGGCTGCTATGAGTTACTGCTCTGGAAAACTTAGTGCCTTTTATTACATAACCCTATAAATATGTAATGTGATTGAGCAAAGGCCATGCTAGTACAGGGGTACATGCGAGAAACGTCTGCGCAGACAGCAGCCAATCAATTGATCCCGCCAGTCCTGATACAGCTGTATACATAATGGCCCCACTATAATAGTCTGGGCTGGTGACTCGCCAAAGGAAAATATATCATTTTTCTCTCATTCCCATAAATGTGTTGCAACCATTAAGTAATGTATTATCCACTTTATTTTCTCAGGTTGTATAACACGACTATAAATCGCATTGCAAGTGTAATGTTCACTGAAGCATCAATTAAGGGCTTTGTGATCCCGACTCATTATGGGATTAATAAATGTACAGCGCAAATGGCAATATTGACATAACGAGTTGGACCTACGCTGGCAGCCATCTTTTATTTGTATTATGACTAATGAGTGAGTGGTTTACGCAAGCAGTCTATGTGGCCTGATGTTTAAATACACACTGCATGGGAGTATCCAAAGGGTTCTATTGCTCCTATTTGGGGTCCAATGCTTTTATCCAGTCCAACACACTTGCCCCATATGTAATAACAGGCACTAAGTTTGCCCAGGAGCAGTAACCCATAGCAACCAATAATGTTTGCTTTTAAACAGGTGCCCAGTAAATGCTTCCTGCTGACTGGTTGCTATGGGTTACTGCTCCTGGGCAAACGTAGTGCCTTTTATTAAATAAACCCCCTTGGGGAGCTGCGCTGTGTCTTTAATTGTATAAATAACCTTGATCATTGTTGGTTTTACATTAAATTACATCCGGCCCCTCCAAACCAATAAAACTGCTTGTGTAAATTCTGCGTAATTCTCTCTCTTTATTACTGATTTTATTTGTGTAAATTACCTACATCCCAGTTGAACAGAAGGTGCATCGTGCAGACTTATATCTAGTTGTATCGAGTTATTTCTATGTCCTATGAGTGTAAGGATTGCATTCTATGAGCCCCTTAGGGCTGTAGCAATTGCCCCCCTGGGTTCATTAACTGACCCCTTCTGTCTCGGGCTCCCATAGCACCTACTTCATTAGCCATTTACCAGCTGGGTTAAATAGTCTAAAATGTGCTCCCCATCTCTCTTTATATACTGTTTGGTCCACTTATCCTGTCTGCCACGTGGGGTTACCCTAAGCCCCCCAAGAAGTTGCAAAAAGGGAAATTCCAATGTAAAAATTGGAACTGCTAGCGTGCTCATTGCACTGGTAATGCGGCCCCCCTCTGTGCTTTTTTTCGCATCGGCTGGTAGAGGGTTCTTAGCGGGGTCAGCTCACTGGGGCTGCCACCACAGGGGCCCCGCACCCCCTATGGATGGTCATTTCTCCTTTCTTGTCCGCCATGTACTCAAGGTGACCAGTTGATCTCTTGATCTCAACAGCGGCTGAGGGTTCCCAGTACAGTAGGTCCTGGAGTGCCATTTCCATACTGTACAGGTCCATATAGGTCTGGAATGGGGTTTAAAATAGGAACAGGCATTCCCAGTACCCAGAGGCCCAAACAGCCCCCCCAGCCCAATAAATAGTGACTGTCTGTGGCACCTTACAGCCCCCCTGGCATTCCCAGTACCCAGAGGCACAAACAGCCCCCCCCAGCCCAATTAAATAGTGACTGTCTGTGGCACCTTACAGCCCCCTGGCATTTCCCAGTACCCAGAGGCACAAAACAGCCCCCCCAGCCCAATAAATAGTGACTGTCTGTGGCACCTTACAGCCCCCCTGGCATTCCCAGTACGCCAGAGGCCGCAAACAAGCCCCCCCAGCCCAATAAATAGTGACTGTCTGTGGCACCTTACAGCCCCCCTGGCATTCCCAGTACCCAGAGGCACAATCAGCCCCCCCCCAGCCCAATAAATAGTGACTGTCTGTGGCACCTTACAGCCCCCCTGGCATTCCCAGTACCCAGAGGCACAATCAGCCCCCCCAGCCCAATAAATAGTGACTGACTGTGGCACCTTACAGCCCCCCCTGCATTCCCAGTACCCAGAGGAACAAACAGCCCCCCCCCAGCCCAATAAATAGTGACTGTCTGTGGCACCTTACATCCCCCC
The DNA here is from genome assembly GCF_000004195.4 of Xenopus tropicalis. Taxonomy (NCBI): domain Eukaryota; kingdom Metazoa; phylum Chordata; class Amphibia; order Anura; family Pipidae; genus Xenopus; species Xenopus tropicalis. The sequence goes on from NC_030682.2 coordinate 140,633,306, forward strand.
TGGCATTCCCAGTACCCAGAGGCACAAACAGCCCCCCCAGCCCAATAAATAGTGACTGTCTGTGGCACCTTACATCCCCCCTGCATTCCCAGTACCCAGAGGCACAAACAGCCCCCCCAGCCCAATAAATAGTGACTGTCTGTGGCACCTTACAGCCCCCCCAGCCAATAAATAGTGAGTGTCTATGGCACCTTAAGCCCCCCTGGCATTCCCAGTACCCAGAGGCACAACAGCCCCCCAGCCCAATAAATAGTGACTGTCTGTGGCACCTTACAGCCCCCCTGGCATTCCCAGTACCCAGAGGCACAACAGCCCCCCCAGCCCAATAAATAGTGACTGTCTGTGGCATTTACAGCCCCCCCAGCCCAATAAATAGTGACTGTCTGTGGCACCTACAGCCCCCCTGGCATTCCCAGTACCCAGAGGCACAAACAGCCCCCCCAGCCCAATAAATAGTGACTGTCTGTGGCATCTTACAGCCCCCCCAGCCCAATAAATAGTGACTGTCTGTGGCACCTTACAGCCCCCCTGGCATTCCCAGTACCCAGAGGCCCAAACAGCCCCCCCAGCCCAATAAATAGTGACTGTCTGTGGCACCTTACAGCCCCCCTGGCATTCCCAGTACCCAGAGGCACAAACAGCCCCCCCCAGCCCAATAAATAGTGACTGTCTGTGGCACCTTACAGCCCCCCTGGCATTCCCAGTACCCAGAGGCCCAAACAGCCCCCCCAGCCCAATAAATAGTGACTGTCTGTGGCACCTTACAGCCCCCCTGGCATTCCCAGTACCCAGAGGCACAATCAGCCCCCCCCCAGCCCAATAAATAGTGACTGACTGTGGCACCTTACAGCCCCCCTGGCATTCCCAGTACCCAGAGGAACAAACAGCCCCCCCCCAGCCCAATAAATAGTGACTGTCTGTGGCACCTTACATCCCCCCTGGCATTCCCAGTACCCAGAGGCACAAACAGCCCCCCCAGCCCAATAAATAGTGACTGTCTGTGGCACCTTACATCCCCCCTGGCATTCCCAGTACCCAGAGGCACAAACAGCCCCCCCAGCCCAATAAATAGTGACTGTCTGTGGCACCTTACAGCCCCCCCAGCCCAATAAATAGTGAGTGTCTATGGCACCTTACAGCCCCCCTGGCATTCCCAGTACCCAGAGGCACAAACAGCCCCCCCAGCCCAATAAATAGTGAGTGTCTATGGCACCTTACAGCCCCCCTGGCATTCCCAGTACCCAGAGGCACAAACAGCCCCCCCAGCCCAATAAATAGTGACTGACTGTGGCACCTTACAGCCCCCCTGGCATTCCCAGTACCCAGAGGAACAAACAGCCCCCCCCCAGCCCAATAAATAGTGACTGTCTGTGGCACCTTACATCCCCCCTGGCATTCCCAGTACCCAGAGGCACAAACAGCCCCCCCAGCCCAATAAATAGTGACTGTCTGTGGCACCTTACATCCCCCCTGGCATTCCCAGTACCCAGAGGCACAAACAGCCCCCCCAGCCCAATAAATAGTGACTGTCTGTGGCACCTTACAGCCCCCCCAGCCCAATAAATAGTGAGTGTCTATGGCACCTTACAGCCCCCCTGGCATTCCCAGTACCCAGAGGCACAAACAGCCCCCCCAGCCCAATAAATAGTGAGTGTCTATGGCACCTTACAGCCCCCCTGGCATTCCCAGTACCCAGAGGCACAAACAGCCCCCCCAGCCCAATAAATAGTGACTGTCTGTGGCACCTTACAGCCCCCCTGGCATTCCCAGTACCCAGAGGCACAAACAGCCCCCCCAGCCCAATAAATAGTGACTGTCTGTGGCACCTTACAGCCCCCCTGGCATTCCCAGTACCCAGAGGCACAAACAGCCCCCCCAGCCCAATAAATAGTGACTGTCTGTGGCATCTTACAGCCCCCCCAGCCCAATAAATAGTGACTGTCTGTGGCACCTTACAGCCCCCCTGGCATTCCCAGTACCCAGAGGCACAAACAGCCCCCCCAGCCCAATAAATAGTGACTGTCTGTGGCATCTTACAGCCCCCCCAGCCCAATAAATAGTGACTGTCTGTGGCACCTTACAGCCCCCCTGGCATTCCCAGTACCCAGAGGCACAAACAGCCCCCCCCCCAGCCCAATAAATAGTGACTGTCTGTGGCACCTTACAGCCCCCCTGGCATTCCCAGTACCCAGAGGCACAAACAGCCCCCCCAGCCCAATAAATAGTGACTGTCTGTGGCATCTTACAGCCCCCCCAGCCCAATAAATAGTGACTGTCTGTGGCACCTTACAGCCCCCCTGGCATTCCCAGTACCCAGAGGCACAAACAGCCCCCCCCCAGCCCAATAAATAGTGACTGTCTGTGGCACCTTACAGCCCCCCTGGCATTCCCAGTACCCAGAGGCCCAAACAGCCCCCCCCAGCCCAATAAATAGTGACTGTCTGTGGCATCTTACAGCCCCCCCAGCCCAATAAATAGTGACTGTCTGTGGCACCTTACAGCCCCCCTGGCATTCCCAGTACCCAGAGGCACAAACAGCCCCCCCCCAGCCCAATAAATAGTGACTGTCTGTGGCACCTTACAGCCCCCCTGGCATTCCCAGTACCCAGAGGCCCAAACAGCCCCCCCCAGCCCAATAAATAGTGACTGTCTATGGCATCTTACAGCAGCCCCTCTGGCATTTGCCCAAACCCACAGATTGCCAGTCCGGGGCTGGGGCCATACATTGCAACATAATAAGGGGGGCCATCCCGCCTGAGCTGACGAGTTGGCCGTGGGGCTGTAATTTGCCAGCGTTACAGCGCAATAATAAATGATTGGCGAGTGAATGAGGCGCATAGTGAGAATATAAACACGTACGGGAGTCGCAGCTCAGGGAACATACAGTACGTGGAAAGGACGGGGGAAAATTACGTTTCATTTGTTGAGTAAACAGATGTTTGTGCCTCCAGCTGCAGCGAGTTACACAGGGAGCAGCATTTCATGGGACTGGAAGTGCTACAGAGCCCTCACCCCATTTCACCTGGGCACATCATCATCATCATCATCGGTGCGTCAGAACACACACGCGATTGTTCTCTGTCTTTCCCTCATTTACACAAACGAGTCCAAATATTCTAAATTGAATTAACAGGTCACTCAAGGCTTGAATAGACAGGACTCAGGGCGCAGGAGGAATCCCTATGCTCAGGGTCGGACTGGGCCGCCGGGACACCGGGAAAATACCCAGTGGGCCCCTGCCTCTGGTGCTGGGGGGGTGTTAGGGGTGCACGGCAGGGGCCCCTGCAGGGCTCTGGTGGGCCCTTCACCCCCCAGTCCGACCCTGCCTATGCTGCCATAGTTTTATGGTATCTCTCTGTACAGGCTATGAGCAAACTTAGGGGGCCGTTCCTGCTGAATTGTGCTTAGTACAGGGGAATCCCTATGCTGCCATAGTTTTATGGTATCTCTCTGTACAGGCTATGAGCAAACTTAGGGGGCTGTTCCTGCTGAATTGTGCTTAGTACAGAGGAATCCCTATGCTGCCATAGTTTTATGGTATCTCTCTGTACAGGCTATGAGCAAACTTAGGGGCTGTTCCTGCTGAATTGTGCTTAGTACAGGGGAATCCCTATGCTGCCATAGTTGCAGGCTGGCCACTTTCACGGTAATTATAGATACAGATAATGCCAAATGGTATAGATTTTTCTATAGGCCCATGGGGGAAATAAAAATAAGTCAATGGTAATTCTCCAAGTTGGGAAATGAAAGGCCATTGAGTGCAGTTGCTCCCGGCACCCACATACACAGCCTGTATTACTTGTATTGCTCCTTCCATCTTGCAGTCTCAGCAGGCAGGAGTTTAAATCCCCCCCACCATGAAAATACCGCTGTGTATTTAGTAGGAAAAGCCTTAAAAAAAAATCAACTGATTTAAAAATGAATAATTTATCAGTATAATATCCCTTTAACGAGATTGCTTCCTTTGTTTTAATTACCACCCCCCCCCCCTCCCCTTATGTGAAAACATGAAAGTCAAAACAGGATGTGATAAAGTGGAATAATAAGAGGCCTTGGGATGCGAGCGCTCTCTATTAACTATTACTGCCTCTAATTAGTTTAGCTGAGCTATAAAGTCGTTATGCAACGTTTCTTAAAGGGACGGCGCACGTAAGGCAACACTCACCCTCCCCGGGCAGGAAATGCCATTTCTCTATGGCTGTTACTGGGCATAAAGGAACCTTTTCTGCTAACGAATGGGAAATCTCTTTTTCCTTTATTCTCAAGGACTAACCTTTTGTCCTTTCCCTTGCCGGCCATGGAAAGGTCCCCCGGGGTAAATACATCTAATTTGGATACATTCTCAGTAGCTTTTTCCTACAATAGACTGCCTTAATGGCCAGATACAGGTACATGGACACATATATATATATATAAAATATATGTTACAGCTCTGCAGCATGGTGATAAGTTTGCACAAGGAAGGTGGGGAGGGGTGTGGGGGAATAAGAAAATACAAACCTAAAAAAGAAGTCAGAAAACTACACAGCAGCTTTTAGTACAGATATGGGATCTGTTATCAGGAAACCTGATATCCAGAAAGCTCTGAATTACAGTAAGGCGGTCTCCATTAGACTCCATTATAAGCAAATAATTCTAATTTTTAAAATGTATTTTCTTTTTCTCTGTAATAATAAAACAGTACCTGTACTTGATCCCAACTAAGATATAATTACCCCTTATTGGGGCAGAACAGCCCTATTGGGTTTATTTAATGGTTAAATGATTCCCTTTTCTCTGTAATAATAAAACAGTACCTGTACTTGATCCCAACTAAGATATAATTACCCCTTATTGGGGCAGAACAGCCCTATTGGGTTTATTTAATGGTTAAATGATTCCCTTTTCTCTGTAATAATAAAACAGTACCTGTACTTGATCCCAACTAAGATATAATTACCCCTTATTGGGGGCAGAACAGCCCTATTGGGTTTATTTCATGGTTAAATGATTCCCTTTTCTCTGTAATAATAAAACAGTACCTGTACTTGATCCCAACTAAGATATAATTACCCCTTATTGGGGGCAGAACAGCCCTATTGGGTTTATTTAATGGTTAAATGATTCCCTTTTCTCTGTAATAATAAAACAGTACCTGTACTTGATCCCAACTAAGATATAATTACCCCTTATTGGGGGCAGAACAGCCCTATTGGGTTTATTTAATGGTTAAATGATTCCCTTTTCTCTGTAATAATAAAACAGTACCTGTACTTGATCCCAACTAAGATATAATTACCCCTTATTGGGGGCAGAACAGCCCTATTGGGTTTATTTCATGGTTAAATGATTCCTTTTTCTCTGTAATAATAAAACAGTACCTGTACTTGATCCCAACTAAGATATAATTACCCCTTATTGGGGGCAGAACAGCCCTATTGGGTTTATTTAATGGTTAAATGATTCCCTTTTCTCTGTAATAATAAAACAGTACCTGTACTTGATCCCAACTAAGATATAATTACCCCTTATTGGGGGCAGAACAGCCCTATTGGGTTTATTTCATGGTTAAATGATTCCCTTTTCTCTGTAATAATAAAACAGTACCTGTACTTGATCCCAACTAAGATATAATTACCCCTTATTGGGGGCAGAATATATACACAATATATATATATACAGTATATACACACAAACACACACGCATTATTCACTTCTGCTATAAGGCACACTGAAGCAGAATAAAGACTGGAAGGAACCATTAGGAAACGGCACTGCACTATTTCAGAATGTATAGAAACATAAATAGCAATAGTTGTGCAGGTATAAATAGAACTGGCCGGATCTGCAACACAAAGCAGTTATTTAGACGACTGAAGGAATGTGAAGGATGAAACATCAGCCATAAAGCAAAAAAGAGGTAAAAAGGCAGCAGACAAGGGCAGAAAGTGGGGGCAGTGACTTGTGCAGGCAACATGGATGGATCAAGATGGGCCGATGAGCAAGATGATGTGCAGTTTAGATTTAGACCATTTAGTTCAGAGCCTGAAACCCCCTGTTTTGCTCAGTAGTTTCTGTTGAGTGTTACTAACTAGCCGGTCACATTGCCCCCGGCACTACACACGCACTTACACACTCATTGCTATTAGTCCTGCAGCCCAAAACCTGTTTCCCCTAGGTCAGCAAAGTCCCCTTCTCCCCAGATAGAGTGGGAAATGTGCCACAACGATTGCATCAGGAATTCGCTTGCCGTACTGTATACAGCGCCTGTATAGGGGGTGTAAACTAATATATGTATTAATGGCTTGGGAGTTGTAGCTTACACTGGGTCAGCTGTGGTTTCTCTACTCTACTGAGCTTTAATGGCATAAACCAAGAGCTAGGCTTTTCTCATCAAAGGTAAAGGGGAACTCCACCCAAACACAACTTTTTTGAAAAGTTTCAAGCAACTTTGCAATATACATCAAATACAAAATATGCAGCCTTTTCATATTAATGTAATAATCTGGTTTGGAACAGTTCCCTAAGCCCAGAGGTAGGCCAAGCCCAAGGAAACCCAGCCGGGCAGCTCACTGTTTGGTTTTGGTTTGGAAGCCGGGGTTCCCCTTTAATCTGAGTTTAAATTTCCCTTTAGCGGACACGTGTCCAACACAAGGCACCTGGGCTGAATATGGCCCTTCTGGCTATTTTATGTGGCCCCTGGTGACTGTGCCTGACTGTGTAGCACCAATGGCCCGACAGCACTGTCACTGTGCCTGACTGTTCAGTATCTTAATAAAAAATTTGGCCTGCAACTTAGCCTGTGTTTTAGAATTCAGACCCCTTATTTCATTGAATTTGACTTCCCAGCAACATATCTAACATACTTTTTTTTTTTGGAATTGATGGGGGAATTTAGCCTCTAATTATCAGACTCCAGTGTTGCACTGGGACCCCAGGGGCCCACCACAAAACCTTAGACCATAGGCCCACTCTCCAAACTATTTTTCCTCCTTTCCTCACCCAACCTCTTTATTCTCCCAGTCTCTTTTATTTACATGCTAGCATCTATTCTTCCATCTATTTCTCCTTTGTTCCCATTCAGAAATAGGGAATGACCATGAAGCAGGCCAAATGGTCAGGAGCAGGAGGGCCCACTGACACCTGGACCCACCGGGGGTTTTCCTGGTATCCTGGCCAGTCCGACACTGTCAGACTCCACGGGGTGATATTGGGCCAGACATAAAATACCAACAGTGTTTGACTTGGGAAATGTAGAGTTTGTTTTTGCTGACCTTTCAATTGCTATCTGTTTGCCTTGGGGATTCAAGTGGCTTCGGCTATTGAGTGAATAAATGGAAGTCTGGCCACTCCAGCCATAGGAAAGAAAGGGTTAGCTGTTCCCTTCCGCTTCGCTTTATATTATTCACTTGTTCAGTCAGGAGGCCGCACATTCCTGATGAGAAACCAGCGAAAGGCCAATCATTTAAACTGGTTTTCGGTAAAACAGCTGTACTGGCTGAGGGGAACTCATCTGAAGAACATTCACCCCCTAGAACTGAGCGTGTGAATCACCCAGGAACATTCTTTTTATGGAGCTGTAAGAAGTTACCCAACCGAGCTCGGAATGTTCTGGAGTCAACACTTGCTGCTCTTCTCTAATTCTATGATTTAAAGAGAAGAGAATGCAGATGGAGAGATTACTCAAGTGCTTTATCAGCCTCAACAGAGTCCAGTGTCCCACCTTGTGCCCAGCTCGTCTGTCTGGGGGCTCACAAAAGGGGTACAAAGGGGTGAGTGCTCGGCCCCAATGGCACGGGTGGATATTGGTGGCTAATAAGGAATGGTGGTGAATACAGACATGGGCATTTGCTTGGCACGTAGTAGGTGCCCTGTTCCTCTAGTTATTAGGTCCAAATAAATATCAAGGCAAAAGAAAGATAGGAGACTGAAGCTGTCTGTGGCCTCTCCACAAATACGGGCCTGGTGGTCAGTGAAAGAAGATCCGGATCAGTACCAATATACAGAACCATATGCATCTAGCTCTCATTGTAACTAACTATCTACTCGGACCCTACCATAGGCAATTGTAGTTCTACACAGACAAAGCTCAGACCCGCAGTGTAGCCTTCCTGCCGCCGCTCTCAGCGTTCCTCTAGGCAATATCATCGTATTACAGAATCTGAGCGATTTTACAGATTAACCACTGAATTTATTTGCAGCCACACAAAGGGCCTCGCTCATAGGAAGACAAAAACAAACTTGCACAATTGGCACTGATGCAACAGCCAAAAATAGGGATTCTTGTAAATTTCAGATGAGTCAAACAAATCAACGCCGCTCGTTTGCAATAAACCGTCTCTTCCTATAAATACGGATAAAAATGCTGAAAACGTAACAAATCTTACGCAATGGGATTTTATTTAATTCTTACTATGCATTTATTCATAACTGTTTATTTTTAACCAATGAATTTGTTATTTGAGGGGCCTATCATGCTACAGTTGGTGGACCAGGGCAAATGATGCTCTAAGGGTGAAGACACACACAGCTACTTAGTAGCAGCTATTTGTCACGGCTACTAAACTCCAAAAAATCCCCTGCCATAGACAATACTGAGAATTGCCTCTGCTAAAACACACGTAGACAATTATCAGTAAATGATCAGCATTGTCTATTTTAGTAGCTGTGACAAGTAGCTGCTACTAGTAGCCCCTAGTAGACCCTAAAACATAGACTACAGTAGAACAGCATACCAGACTGTGGTTGATAACCCACAGTGACTTATAGATAGTATCTGCTTATTATCATCATCATCTATTATGTTATCCTTTGACTGGTTGCTATAGGTTACTAGACCTAGAGCAGTTTACCAAATGATTAGTAACTTAGTAGATAGGGTTTCCATTACTGAAATGACAAAGATAAGTTTTTTAAATGCAGTTATTCAGAATATAGTTTAGAATTAGGTTCCTGTGCTCTCTAATATCCAGTTGCAGTGCCCCTAATACAGGCAGCCGTCACGTCACATTATAATTGCAATTTTCAGGTTCTCAAAGTGCCAACAAGGCCCCTGTGTTTGTGCCCCAAGGTATTACCCACAGCAATGCCACTTACCCCAAATGCAGGTAACTACAGTATAGACTGAAGGTGCAAAGTGGGGTAAAATGACCGCAGTCTAAATTCCTTTTCCAGCTCCATTTCCAGTCCTGTTTTACTGGCATTCCCCAGGGGCCGTGTCATTTTATGCCTTTACGGTTGCCTTCGCATGTGATTCCGCTCGTTGAATTCTCACAATCATGTCAGGTTAGAGCTACGCCTGATAGAATTCACTCAGAGATGAGGTTTTTTGTTCATCTCAAAATTCCTTTGTTCTGATTCCCCTGCTAATAAATCCAGGCAAGTTCAGAAAAAAGACCATTTATACATCTTACCGGTGTATTGACTGTAAATAACAAGATTTTGGTATTAAGTACAGGTATGGGATCCCTTATCAGGAAACCCATTATCCAGAAAGCTCCGAATTACGGAAAGCCCGTCCCCCATAGACTCCATTTTAATCAAATAATTCAGAATTTTAAAACTGATTCCCTTTTTGTCTGTAATAATAAAACAGTACCTGTACTTGATCCCAACTAAGATATAATTACCCCTTATTGGGGGTAGAACAGCCCTATTGGGTTTATTTAATGGTTAAATGATTCCCTTTTCTCTGTAATAATAAAACAGTACCTGTACTTGATCCCAACTAAGATATAATTACCCCTTATTGGGGCAGAACAGCCCTATTGGGTTTATTTCATGGTTAAATGATTCCCTTTTTCTCTGTAATAATAAAACAGTACCTGTACTTGATCCCAACTAAGATATAATTACCCCTTATTGGGGGCAGAACAGCCCTATTGGGTTTATTTCATGGTTAAATGATTCCCTTTTCTCTGTAATAATAAAACAGTACTTGTACTTGATCCCAACTAAGATATAATTACCCCTTATTGGGGGCAGAACAGCCCTATTGGGTTTATTTAATGGTTAAATGATTCCCTTTTCTCTGTAATAATAAAACAGTACCTGTACTTGATCCCAACTAAGATATAATTACCCCTTATTGGGGGCAGAACAGCCCTATTGGGTTTATTTAATGGTTAAATGATTCCCTTTTCTCTGTAATAATAAAACAGTACCTGTACTTGATCCCAACTAAGATATAATTACCCCTTATTGGGGGCAGAACAGCCCTATTGGGTTTAATGAATGTTTTATTAATTTTTTAGAAGACTTAAGGTATGGAGATCTAAATTACGGAAAGACCCCTTATCTGGAATACCCTTGGTCCCGAGCATTCTGGATAACGGGTCCTATACCTGTAGAATAATGAATCAAAGTTTGCCAACTGTATCATAGTAAAACATCAATTAATGGTGAAGTACCCCCTAATGCATCATTAAAGGGGAACTCTGAGCCCCACACAGCACAGAAACCCCTAATATCCCTATCCCTGTAATCTGTTCCTTCAAACAGTAGGAATAAATACCATTTTATATGCTAAAAATCCAGCTGCAAAAAAAGTTCTTCTCTTTCTGCATCATTTCAAATCCTGGCAGGGGAGGAGGGACTAAAACACTAAGTTTTCATTGAGTCAGTTAGAGAATAATGTACAGCAGTGAGTGTAAATGGCCTCGGCAACTGCTCTGGTAGCGTCTAACACATGGCCAAGTTAATAAGATATTAATTCTGCTGCACCCCAAGGGTATGAAATGTTCAGAAACTCTGAATAGTGGTTACACCTGCAATTTCTTTTCGGGTCCTTTCATGTTCCCCCGGAATATTGTCGGAGAGCAGACTTCTCCCACAGTTACACAGAGGGAAGGAAAGGAATGGCCGCCCAGGCGCACAAACATACAGCGTGTAACATAAATACAGAATATTCAGCCTTTCCAATAGGGATGTGCGCCCTGTTCCTGTTTGTTTTGGCTTCAACATCTTTCAGTTTTCAGTCGGCTCAGCGGAGCTTAGCGGGTCCTCTCAGAGCCACCTGTTACTGGCACTATACAGCCACTTACCCTGCTGCTTTTAACCCTCTCCTCTATGGGGTATAATGGCAACTGGTGATGTAAAGCAGGAAAATGGATTCATATGGATATATATATATATATAGGTGCAGTCAAAGAGTAAACTAGCATCTAAAAACCTTAAAGGGGATCACCGGCTTCCCAACCAAAATGTGTTAAAGAGCCCCACACAGCACAGAAACCCCTAATATCCCAATCCCTGTAATCTGTTCCTTCAAACAGTAGGAATAAATGCCATTTTATATGCTGAAATCCAGCTGCAAAACAGTTCTTCTCTTTCTGCATCATTTGAAATCCTGGCAGGGGAGGAGGGACTAAAACACTGATGTTACACATTGTAACAACTTCTCCACAGCTTACAGACAGCATGCAGGAACTACATAACCCACAATGCATTGCACTGGGATGTTCCTTTCTTTATTGGCATCACGTGTGCAGCAGGGAATTGTGGGATTGGGAGGAGGCAGGCTGAAGGCAGGCTGAGGACAGGTGACTTCTGTTACATTTTATTATTTTATTTTATTATTGAGTCACAAAGTAGTCAGCCAGATCAGCAGGGGCACAGGGGGCGGGGCTTGTTAATGTATTATTACATTAACAATTGTAAATTTGCTATAGTTGATCAAGAGACAATTGAGCTACATCCTCTGGTTGCTGGATGGGCCTATAGGACTTTGCATTAAGGAGCCAATGCATGGGTAGAGACAAAGGCCAAAAAGTGACTGCTTGACAATATTGTCAATATGGAATTTTGGCAGATATCCTAGTAGCAGTAGATCATCCTATAGCCAAGTGGGACACTATCCCTAATAGCCTTACAATCACCTGTAGGACAATGCCAGTACCTTCTGCCCAGCCAATCACTGCTGTCTATGAGTTTCACTTGGCCTATCACAAATATGCCTCTGTAAGGAAGTATTGGAATAGACAGAATTGCTGAAACATTACAAGAGTCACAATATTTTTGCTTGTTGCTTCCTTAGTTGAGTTTTGCTGCCGGTTAGAGAATCTTCTCCATTTCCCAGAAACACTTGGCCTTCCCGTATCCCTCTGCCCACGCACAAGGCCCCCAGCTCCATTCTTCCTTCTACTCGGCAGGTTCCCCCGTTCTGTTTAGCTTGCATGTTTCACTTCTATAGGGGCAGACAGCTGTGATCTTTCCTCATCTCCATCGCTCGGCTATAACAAGTATTTCCTAATTCCTCCAGTTCCGCTTTTGGATTCATGCAAGTTTGTGTCACTTTATAAGTCTTCCCATTCTATTAATACGACTTAATTCGAGTCATTGTGACTAAGGGGAAGACCCATTTATGGTACAGTCTACTAGTTCCTTCTCATTGCGTAACATGTATTGTCCGCGGTGTGAATCAACAACCGAGAGTCAAGTTGACGGCTGTGATTTGCAAAGATAAGCACATTCATCCAGACAAAAACACAAGGGAACTGTTTTGACACAAGGAAGGAACCAGTAGAGAGAAGTATCTGCCTCACTTTCCCCTTTGTTTATTCTATATGTTTGGATCTTGGTCTCTCTTCTTCTTGACCACTGCTACATATAAGCCCAATGATTCTATTCTGATGGCCATGGCTGCCATCCTAAGGAGGCCATGTGATCTTTCCTCATGGTTATTGACTGTAACTAATATCAACCTTGCTGCCTGACCATATGGCATGTATTGCCTCTCAGGAGGGATCATTTCCAGCTAGGCCGCCCTATGATATGACCCTATGAGATAGCAATTGGTCTGTCTGCAGATGCCCCATCTTGACAGGTAGATAGGACATCTTTAGATGTGGAAGTGAGATGCTTCTCTCTGCTATTCAGATACACTTTTCCTGGCCCACATATAGTTACCTAAGACCCAGAGCAGCCAGATATCCATGCAAGGACCTCTGTGTAACCGTCACAGACACACTCTTAGCTCTAAGGTAGAGGATATTGTTCATGGTAACCAACAGTCTCGGGTCATTGCCAGCCAAATATTTTCCTATAAAAAAGATTCCCTCATGCCCTCACCATGTTGCAGTTGGAACTGATGGTTGAACCTTATATATCAGCTGCTCTCCACCAGGTATCAATGATTCTAGTGCCTGCGACTAGTGATGGGCGAAATGTTTTGCCAGGCATGGATTCGTGGCGAATTACCGTGTTTCGCCATTGGCGGATTGTTTTGCGAAACGGATAAAAAAATTGTCGCAAATTCGCCGCACCTCCAAAAATTGTTGCCGGCGTAAAAAAAGAATAGTCGCGGGCGTCAAAACAATAGCCGCGCGACGAAATAATAACCGCGGGCAACGAAAGAATAGCCGTGCGTCAAAATAATAGCCGCGGGCGACGAAATAATAGCCGCGGGCGACGAAATAATAGCTGCAGTCGACAAGAGAATAGCTGTGCGACAAAATAAAAGCCGCGGGCGACAAAATAATAGCCGCTTTGCCGTTTCGCAAATTTTTCGCCGTTTTGCGGATCTTTTGAAAGATTCGCGAATTTTTCGGCAAGGCGAAACGGAACAGATTCGCTCATCACTACCTGCCACCTGTAGGTAAGCCACTGGGAACCAGAGAGCGAGCAGCCATCTAAACTTTCCCTAAAGCAAAACCTAAAGTGGTCTCCAACAAAAACTGCTGCAACTCTTTGCACCCATAGGGAACGCCATTTAGGGAAAATGTTAAAAAGGGCACTTTGCTCCAAAAACATGGGCTTCCCTGGGAACAATACTCCACCCTTACAATTTAAACCATGCCATCTTGGAGTCTGGAAGGAATTTTTCCCCTCTGCGGCAAATTAGAGAGGCTTCAGATGGGGTTTTTGCCTTCCTCTGGATCAACTGGCAGTTAGGCAGGTTATATATAGGCATTATGGTTGAACGTGATGGGCGTACGTCTTTTTTCAACCTAACTTACTTGTTACTATGTTCCTCCCATATAAGTTATATTAAGTTATAAATATATAAGTTATTTAAGACATAAAATAAAAGGAATTCTGGAGGTGGGAAAGAGAAAATGAGGGGAATAACTGAAAGTCCCACGGGACATTGGGATGAGTCAGGATTGAAACAAAAATGAAAATCCATAGGTCGAACCCAGATCCCGGAGAGGAATGGAGAGGAGTAAAGAGAGGCACTCCACCCGGTTTAGTTTGGTTTCAGTTTAACCAATCATAACATTTATTTTTTTTGGCATCCATTTTTTGATTTTCATTTTCTGCCCTCCGACAAGTCAGGCACACCCTCCCTCCCTCCCTCCCACCCCCCAACCTCCCCTTCCCACCCTTTTTTCCCTCCCCTAAAGAATGACTCGTAAGAATTATACTTGATTAACAACAGTATCATTTATTGATGTAATCATACATAACTTCAACTATCATTGAATATGTTACATGTTATTCTCAACCTTGCCCCAGCCATCATTACTAAGGATTTCACCAAAACCTATTGCACCTGCAGAAACTAAATATCCCATTTCACTAGCGGAACTGTATCACTCATGGGCAGTGTTGTGGGCAACGCAGTGCAATAACCAGAGAATTAGACCCCCCGGAAGCCCCGGCTGAGAGCGACTATAGCTGCGGATTTACATTCCTGCCTTTATGACTAGTGCTCGGGGGCACCCACTGCCAGTAAGAGCCGATGGGACTCCGGCACTCAAGGCCGCTGACTGGGCTTTCAGCAATGTAAAGTATGTCCCTTGCTTTTTTATTGAGTTATACAGAGCGCCAAATCCTATGCCGGAGGAATAAGTAATAATATGAAATGTATTTGTTTTTCAAAGAGAAATGAACATTAATTACCAGAGGGAGATACAGAGGGGGAAACAAAGGGTGATTTTCAGCTGAAACTAAAAAGAACCAGTTCCCAGTCGTTCGAATGAATGGAAAGGGGCGGTGGCAGGTTGTGCCTATAGTATTTAACTTAGTATGTTATGAAATGCTCTTTTCCTAACAACAGTTGTGTTCATATTTATTATTTGTAGTTTTTTTAATTATTTGCCTTCCTCTTGTACATCTTCCCAGCTTTCAAATGGGGGTCACTGACCCCGGCAGCGAGAAAACTTTTGCTTTGTGATCTGCCAATTTTTTTATTATTGATACTTTTTATTAATTATATTTATATTAAGTTCCTCTCTTAATCATATTCCAGTCTCTCATTCAACCCACTGCCCGGTTGGTAAGGTAAACAAGACCCTAGCAACTAGCACCCAAACTGGGGAGTTCCGGGACAAAAAGCTAAATAAAGTCACCCTACAGTCAAAGCAAAGTCATATTAATTGACATACCAGTTATTTCTCCCCAATAGTATTTCTTTGCTATCACTCTTTGTCTGCTATCAGCTCTGTTGTCTCTGCAGACATGTTTAGGTTGAAGACACACAGAGCTACTTAGTAGCAGCTACTTTTTCATGGCTACTAAATGCCAGAAAATCCCCTGCCATAGACAATACTGAGAATTGCCTCTGCTAAAATACACATAGAGACAGTTATCAGTAAATGATCAGCATTGTTTTTTTTTAGTAGCCGTGACAAGTAGCTGCTACTAGTAGCTCTGTGTGTCTTCACCCTTAAGGACCCATGGAACGGTTCAGTCGCCCATGATAGATCTGCGCTACTAGTAGCAGCTACTTGTCATGGCTACTAAAATAGACAATGCTGATCATTTACTGTCTATGTGTGTTTTAGCAGGGGCAACTCCCTGTATTGTCTATGGCAGATTTTTTTTTTTTAACTTATTTGTATATATAAATGCTATTAGAAGTAGTGTTTATCTGTCCTTTTCTATTCTCTGCCCTGGGGGCTCTGGCATATGAAACAATGAAATAATATGAAATTTTGTTTTTCTTTATTAGGAAAAAAATTGCTTGGGGGGGGGGTTAACATTACATAACCTCCTCCCCACTCCCTATGTGTTTAGTGGAAAGTCATATAAAACCTATTCCTGACTTGGGACTAGTGATGAGCGTATCTGTCCTGTTTCACTTTGCCATAAAATTTGCGAAATGCGTCTTTTATTTTGTCGCCCGCGCTTTTTTTTACGCGCCCTTTTTTGACGCAACTGCTTTTTTATGTGACTGTGACGCGCGACTAAATTTTTGGACGCACACCAAATTTTCACGGAAGTTTCACGAAACAATTTGCCAATGCGGAAATTCGCTGCGAACTGATGCCTGGTGAAAAAATTCGCTTATTACTACTTGGGACCAAAACCCCTTGAGAATGTGCCAAATGCTGAAGTTCTAACATTTTAGAGCATAATGAATGTAAATTGAAAGTGAATTGGAAATGGAATTGTAATTACAGCTTTATTTATGATCTGGCTTTAATGGCCCTTTAGCAAGAGGGACGGAATGGGGAGAGAGATGGGGTACCTTTTGGGATACAGTTAGAGAACAAAGGCAGGAGGGAAGTGGAAGCGTTGGCTGAGCAATAAGCCCGACTGGGACAGTATAAGAATAGGTGTCGGGCCTGAATGCTTAAGGGATGAGAACAAGATAGAGCAGGAAAGGCCGGAGCCGCTGAGACACACAAGAAGATTGTGCGAGAGAGGAAGCATGAACTCCCCACAGCGCTGTATCTCTGGGCATTTGTCCTTTGTCCCACATCTCATAGGGGCCCTTTGGCAAGGAGACAAACTACACAACACAAACAAATTACACAACATTAAACTGAGCCGTAGCTAAAACAGACAGAGCGGGATTCACTGGGGCCTGGAGCCTCTCCATTCGTTGGCCGTATTTACTGAACCACTTGGGGTTCAATTATAGTGAATTTTGCATATGAAAGACAAAAATCTTCTTCTGTGCCCTGGCCATCAGTAAATATATATATATAATGCCCTTTCTATGTTTATTTATTTGTTCCATTTGATCCAAGGAGGGCAAATGTAGCTAAAAACACAATAAATATGACATTTTATCCTAATTACACCTTTTGGGTAAAAGAATATACAGTAAAAACACGTGACTGCGGGAAACTTCTATCCATGATGGCTGAATGCAAAGATATCCCCAAAGCTTTATCCTGTCTCTTGTGGTCGATCATATCGTTCAGGGCAATCCTGCAGGGCAACAATTTAGTTAAGTGCTTCCTCTGCTAAGGAAATAATCCCCCCCCCCATGCTCCCAGTCTCAATCTGTCTTGTGATTTCTACATAAGGGGTTTGTTTAACCAAAGACTGTTGTATATATTTTCTGGATGATCAGGAACCCAAGACTGTCCATAACATTTTATCTAGTAAGCTAAAGACTGTTGCAAGGAATAAGGTGCTGAATTAAATACAAATACCAAGCCAGTTACCCACAGACTGCAACCCGCTGGCCGGACCTGCAACCCACATTTCTACCTACTTGGACCCACTACCTGCTCCAACCTGCAACTGCCTTATCCATAACTTGATCCATGACCCACTGACCACTAAAGCCGATCTTTTCTTGCTAAAAAAGCAGGTACTTTTCTAGCAAGAAAAGAGGGTACCCTGTGGGTTGCGGGTAGGATTTCTGGATGCGGGTATAGATGCGGGACTGTGGGTTGTGGTCTGTGGGATGCAGGTCAGGTTGTGGGTCTTATCTATATTTCTTATTTTATATTACTGTATATTATGTAGATTGTCTAGATTTTACCTTTTAAAATTGTTTTATACCCCCGCCCACTTCTGATGATGTCACTTCTGGTTTGCAGCAACTGCACTTCCTGTTTACGGGTTGCGGAAAAGGTAGCTGTGGGTCGGGTAGTGGGTCCAAGTGAGTAGAAGTCGTGGGCCCAGGTTGCAGACTGCAGGTGTGGGTCAGGTTCGGGTTTCAAAAATTGTTTAGTGACAACCATTAAACAGGAAGTGCTGTTACTTCAAACGTGACCTCATCAGAAGGGGGGGGGGTAGAAAAAAATGTTTAAAAAAAACGATTATAGGACTAAAATATAGATAATATAGATTATACAATATACATTGTCTTGTGAGTAGTTTCCAATTTGAAGGCATTAGTATTAAGCTTATAAGTCCCTTTGGGTGCGCTTTGAGATTCAGTGTAGGCCTACTTGACCCTTGGTGGGGGTTACCGGATCCTTGCCAGATTGGGCAGAATACCCTATCTCAGAGGACCACGGCTGTTGCAGAGGCATTTGGTTCATTAATGGGTTACATAGTTTTGCAACACAAGAAGAGAGATGAAATTCCAGTTTCAAAAGCAGAATTGCATCCCTTCTAATGGGCAATACAGCTCCCCCCTTGGCCTAATCCGACACCTCAGGGGCCATGATTGCCCCTCTATGCAGTTGGTGTCAAGGTTTCTTAGTTCAAGTCCCATTGGAAGGGCTAAGCTTGGCCAGCGCCTCCTTAATCATCAAACCTTTGCTCAATTTCCGCTTCTCTCTTGAAACAGAGTACAGAACATAGAATATCAATGAATCAGTCATTCAGATTGACTTGGATTGTAAGCTCTGTGGGGCAGAGACCTCCTTCCTCTTGTCTCTTAGCTCTTAATCTTTAATGAAACTGTATAGTTTATTTATTTTTATTGCTGGAATGACCCCCCTGTTTGTTCTATTAATTCATTGTTCTGCTGTACAGTGCTGAGTATATAAATTGTGCTATATACAGTAAATGATATATAAAATAAAGTTTCAAGAATATCTAGGACAGAAAGTAACAGTCACCCTATATCCCACATCACTGAGCTTCAGGCTGGGCATTCAGATGTTCCTAGAAGAGCAAATAACCCCATCTATTTAAAAAACAAGGCTGTCATTAGTTTAGAACCGTTACTATCACTTTAAAAGTTAATGTTCTACCAGTGGAAAATGCTAGATTCTTCTTTATACTCTGCGGATCATGTTCACTCATTATATTTCCTTGGCTACTGTTTGTGTTTCATAAACTCAACAATTTCTCCACTGCATTACCTCATACCACTGTACAGGCAATGCTTCTGATTGCAGCGCTATGTGTTCAGCCCATGTTGCTACAGTACCAGTGTCCTCATCATTTACTTAGAAGAAAGAAATCAGAAGCTAAATTTAAAAGGAAACTACTGAAGCTAAAATAAAGGGGGGGGGGGGGGGGGGGGCTGTGCTGGCAGCAATTATCAATAATCAATGTGCAACAATCAAATAAATATCAGGTGGACCCTATAGTAGCAGTGGGGGGATAATAGCCTCTGGGAAGGGACTGGGGCTGTGGGATAGCAGGTATAGTAGGGAGAGATGGTGCCTATAGTAGCAGTGGGGGGATAATAGCCTCTGGGAAGGGACTGGGGCTGTGGGATAGCAGGTATAGTAGGGAGAGATGGTGCCTATAGTAGCAGTGGGGAGATAATAGCCTCTGGGAAGGGACTGGGGCTGTGGGATAGCAGGTATAGTAGGGAGAGATGGTGCCTATAGTAGCAGTGGGATAATAGCCTCTGGGAAGGGACTGGGGCTGTGGGATAGCAGGTATAGTAGGGAGAGATGGTGCCTATAGTAGCAGTGGGATAATAGCCTCTGGGAAGGGACTGGGGCTGTGGGATAGCAGGTATAGTAGGGAGAGATGGTGCCTATAGTAGCAGTGGGGGGATAATAGCCTCTGGGAAGGGACTGGGGCTGTGGGATAGCAGGTATAGTAGGGAGAGATGGTGCCTATAGTAGCAGTGGGGGGATAATAGCCTCTGGGAAGGGACTGGGGCTGTGGATAGCAGGTATAGTAGGGAGAGATGGTGCCTATAGTAGCAGTGGGGGATAATAGCCTCTGGGAAGGGACTGGGGCTGTGGGATAGCAGGTATAGTAGGGAGAGATGGTGCCTATAGTAGCAGTGGGGGGATAATAGCCTCTGGTAAGGGACTGGGGCTGTGGGATAGCAGGTATAGTAGGGAGAGATGGTGCCTATAGTAGCAGTGGGGGGATAATAGCCTCTGGTAAGGGACTGGGGCTGTGGGATAGCAGGTATAGTAGGGAGAGATGGTGCCTATAGTAGCAGTGGGGGGATAATAGCCTCTGGGAAGGGACTGGGGCTGTGGGATAGCAGGTATAGTAGGGAGAGATGGTGCCTATAGTAGCAGTGGGGGGATAATAGCCTCTGGGAGGGGACTGGGGCTGTGGGATAGCAGGTATAGTAGGGAGAGATGGTGCCTATAGTAGCAGTGGGGGATAATAGCCTCTGGGAAGGGACTGGGGCTGTGGGATAGAAGGTATAGTAGTGAGAGATGGTGCCTATAGTAGCAGTGGGGGGATAATAGCCTCTGGGAGGGGACTGGAGCTGTGGGATAGCAGGTATAGTAGGGAGAGATGGTGCCTATAGTAGCAGTGGGATAATAGCCTCTGGGAAGGGACTGGGGCTGTGGGATAGCAGGTATAGTAGGGAGAGATGGTGCCTATAGTAGCAGTGGGGGGATAATAGCCTCTGGGAAGGGACTGGGGCTGTGGGATAGCAGGTATAGTAGGGAGAGATGGTGCCTATAGTAGCAGTGGGGGATAATAGCCTCTGGGAAGGGACTGGGGCTGTGGGATAGCAGGTATAGTAGGGAGAGATGGTGCCTATAGTAGCAGTGGGGGGATAATAGCCTCTGGGAAGGGACTGGGGCTGTGGGATAGCAGGTATAGTAGGGAGAGATGGTGCCTATAGTAGCAGTGGGGGGATAATAGCCTCTGGGAAGGGACTGGGGCTGTGGGATAGCAGGTATAGTAGGGAGAGATGGTGCCTATAGTAGCAGTGGGGGGATAATAGCCTCTGGGAAGGGACTGGGGCTGTCGGCTGGCAAGATAGGGCAATATGGTTACTACAACATGTTTACCAGGGCTACCCACTTTAGCTGATGTGGAAGCACACATTCTGGGAGGTGTAGTGGAACAATAGCAGTAGTAGCACAGGTTGGACAGTCTGTTCCTGTGTGGGTGATATGGATTAAAAGTTTAGGCCCGAGTTCTTAGAAAGGATAGAATGAGGCATTTCCACTGACTGTACAGAACACGGTGTCTCCCAGTAGGATAAACATTATCCTGGATCAATGCATTAAGCCTGTTTATTAGAAAGGCTCCTGGCTGCCAGTTAGAATACAGGGACTTTCTTCAGTAACACCTCAAGTTTAATGAAAAAGAAAAATTATTACTGAAAAATGTTAAAATCTGTTTTTTCTGAACAATATACAGAACAAACATATACAGAACTAATCCCGGATTCTGTGAGTGGGAAAGGCATTTTGTGGTTCACATTCAAGATGTGGGTAGAATAATAGAGAAATTCTGGCGGGCCCACTGATTGGCTACAACAGTTGCCCCTTTGTCATTTTTTTGGGGGGGGGGGTATTACAAATATGGATAATCATTGGAGACAGAGATTTATTTCTTCTTTTCCTGCATTTGACTTGGATTCAAACTGGTATTTCTATAAAGCAGAACCTTCCTTTGCTGTTTGTGTCTGAAAGGCAGGATCAATATTCTTTATTTATAGACAGCAGGATAATTAATCAGAAAATGTTATAGATTTAAACCAGAAAATTGTATATATTTGCTGATGTTCCTATAGGAATAGCTACATTTCTGCATTTCGGCACCATGGAGTTTGCTTTACAAGAGGACACCCCTACCCACCCATCTTACAGGCCTTCTATCCACTCCTTAGACTGGTCGCAAACCTGGGGCACCTACAGGGTTAAAGCCTTAGACGAGTTCCAGGCTCCTGTTCTAGGCACGTGGTACATGATAAGTCAGCGCCATGGAATTTAAGTAATATAACGCAGACCCTAGCTTGGGCTTAGGAACATGAGTTAGATGTTTCCTACAATTCCTTCCTGCAATTCTTCTTTACTGGCAATGCAATATTCTCGCTTGCAATCTATAGAGCATGTTTCTAATTCTGTCAAATGCAATGCTGAAAGCTTAGCGGCGTGCCGAGAACATCAGAGCATTTGCCATGGATTGAGCACAAGTGAAGCTGTGAGCTCCACGGTAGGACAGTTAGCAGGAACCCAGGAGAACCCGGATGTAACAAGGAATATATTTGTTCCATAAGTTAGGCGTCAAGACAAATCTAGTTTTGGAGCGGTTCTTGGTACCTTCCTGTCTGCAGAATGTAAGGGATTATGAAAATAAAGCCACGTACTGTGATCTCCAGAACTAATTCTGTAAGTTAAGGAATATGAGGAGGAACAAAGAGGTCCCAGATGCCTTGCCGTACATGCCAAGGTTGGGCAGGGTTACTAATCTTTCACTGATTTGGCCACCAAGGTGATGGCTACTTGAGGGACACATCTAATTGGTGCTCAGGCCAACAACTGCATGACAATAGTAACCTATGCACACCCATCAGGAATGGATGATGTAAATGACCTCATGTGACACTCACCCAATAGGATTTGCAAGCCCAAACTCCAACCTACCAAATTGCAAATCTAAACTATACTATATCACAGCACCTTACCTTGCCCATGTTCTTGGGCATCTAGACAAAATATGGTCAGAATGAATGCCTGGGATTATTTGAATTCTTTAATACTGTATATACTCGAGTATAAGCCTAGTTTTTCAGCACCCAAAATGTGCTGAAAAAGTCACCCTCGGCTTATACTCGAGTCGGGTGCCATGGGTCCCTCCAGACTAGCACCCTCTCTCCTTTGTGAGCAAATTAGCCCACCAGACCCTTCAGTGCCCTGGCCCGCTCCCAAATTCATCCTCATCTACCATCCTCACCTGTCCCATTCTGCACTAGACATTGCACTTTATATTCTATATAAACTATATATAGTTTTGAAGGATTTTAACTCTTTGTGTTTTAGCTTGGTTGCTGATTGAGCTAAGGGTAGTACTCTTAAGGTATCATTATTGATACCACATTGTTTTTGTTGACCCTCTTCTCCACTAGAGCTAGTTTACTGTTTAAATAAATATTTAAAAACATATACCCCACTCATTTAATGTAATTTTATTGGTATTTATTTTGATTATTGAAACTTAGCAGTAGCTGCTGCATTTCCCACCCTATAGACTTATACTCGAGTCAATACGTTTTTTCCAGTTTTCTTAGGTAAAATTAGGTACCTCGGCTTATATTCGGATTGGCTTATACTCGAGTATATACGGTACCTAGTATGTGTAGGATTTCCCCAGGGTTATAAAACTATTTGGCACGGACAGACCACCCCCCCAACCACAATAAAATGATTGTGTGCAAAATATTCACAATGAAATACAATCCATCAAGAACAATGTAGAATACAATAAAATCACTAATAATCCAATGTAAAAAAGCAGTAAAAAATTATCACAATGTGGCGTCAAAATCCCAGTTCCCACAAGTCACATTGGGCAGTTACTGCTTTGTGGAAACCAATATGTCATCAGCATCACTGAGGAACTGAAAATGCCTTAAAACCATTAAAAATGTCATTGATGTGGTTCTCACCCAACTGGTCTTATCTTGTTGTTGGTTCAGGGGCTAAGCCTTCATTCTGATTGATTCCCTCCCCTGGTTGGCCAAATAGGTAAATAATCTGGTATGGGCAACTCAACATATCATTCATTTGGTCCAGCTATCATAATGGAGATGTTTGATGTATTTTGACTGCAGAAATAGCATCTTTTGTGGACAATTGGGCCAAATCCAAACCAAAAACGACTGTTTCAGCCCTACTCTCTGTATTTCTGTAGAATTAAACTTTACTTCATTTGGTCAGAAAAAGAGCAATTTCTTGGCACCACACGCTCATATACAGAAGCACTGCCCTATCACTCCTCCATCAGGTTCTCTTAAAAAGAAAAATACAATTATAAGACACATCCTAATTATAAATAGCTTTTATTACAGATGAAACACAACTCCCATATCTAATATTTAATATCTCTGCAGCCAATGAGCAAAGGTGTCAAGGGAGTAACAAAAATGGTACCATGAATAAGGGGGAGACCTTTGGGGTGCAGAAAGTAGATAAAGGTACAAAGTACAAAGATAAGGGAAAGCTGGAAACAGATAAAGTACAACTCCCACCCCTGATGCACATGAGCCCCCATCAGATGAAAGCGCGGCCTTCCTGCATTCCTGGGGCCCCCCCCTTGCCGCAAATCAATCAAAGCCGGAGTAAGTAACTGATCTTCTTGCAATGAGAGATAACCGGGCCGGGTGGTTAGGAGCCATTCAGTTCATGACAACTTCACCTCAATTAACTGACACTGTTACCTATCTCTAACTGAAATCTAAGCAGCTTTAATATAGGCCGTGACCAACGACTAAGCTGCAACGTGCCACAAGCACAGATGTCCTGCAGATAAACAGAATGAACATATAAACAGAATGTATTATCCCAGCAGCCTCCAGGGATATGAGCAAAAGGGCTGATTCTATACACATGGTTAAGTTTTAATACAGTATATGGCTCAACGGGGGCCTAAAAGGCTATAGGGCCTGTTTTAGGGCCCAAGATATTGTCTGCACTCCAACTGTCATTAAGTTTTATGGTATCTCTCTGTACAGGCTATGAGCAAACTTAGGGGGCTGTTCCTGCTGAATTGTGCTTAGTACAGGGGAATCCCTATGCTGCCATAGTTTTATGGTATCTCTCTGTACAGGCTATGAGCAAACTTAGGGGGCTGTTCCTGCTGAATTGTGCTTAGTACAGGGGAATCCCTATGTGCCATAGTTTTATGGTATCTCTCTGTACAGGCTATGAGCAAACTTAGGGGGCTGTTCCTGCTGAATTGTGCTTAGTACAGGGGAATCCCTATGCTGCCATAGTTTTATGGTATCTCTCTGTACAGGCTATGAGCAAACTTAGGGGGCTGTTCCTGCTGAATTGTGCTTAGTACAGGGGAATCCCTATGCTGCCATAGTTTTATGGTATCTCTCTGTACAGGCTATGGGCAAACTTAGGGGGCTGTTCCTGCTGAATTGTGCTTAGTACAGGGGAATCCCTATGCTGCCATAGTTTTATGGTATCTCTCTGTACAGGCTATGGGCAAACTTAGGGGGCTGTTCCTGCTGAATTGTGCTTAGTACAGGGGAATCCCTATGTGCCATAGTTTTATGGTATCTCTCTGTACAGGCTATGAGCAAACTTAGGGGGCTGTTCCTGCTGAATTGTGCTTAGTACAGGGGAATCCCTATGTGCCATAGTTTTATGGTATCTCTCTGTACAGGCTATGAGCAAACTTAGTGGGATGTTCCTGCTGAATTGTGCTTAGTACAGGGGAATCCCTATGTGCCATAGTTTTATGGTATCTCTCTGTACAGGCTATGAGCAAACTTAGGGGGCTGTTCCTGCTGAATTGTGCTTAGTACAGGGGAATCCCTATGTGCCATAGTTCTATGGTATCTCTCTGTACAGGCTATGAGCAAACTTAGGGGGATGTTCCTGCTGAATTGTGCTTAGTACAGGGGAATCCCTATGTGCCATAGTTCTATGGTATCTCTCTGTACAGGCTATGAGCAAACTTAGGGGGCTGTTCCTGCTGAATTGTGCTTAGTACAGGGGAATCCCTATGTGCCATAGTTCTATGGTATCTCTCTGTACAGGCTATGAGCAAACTTAGGGGGATGTTCCTGCTGAATTGTGCTTAGTACAGGGGAATCCCTATGTGCCATAGTTTTATGGTATCTCCCTAAACAGTATATGAGCTAACTTTCATTTCTGCCCCTGCTACAGGGTATTTTTTTTATAAACCTATTCATCTGGTCCCCCTTTCTAGCTTTTATATTGGGAGTAAAACACAATAGTTGACTTTGGCGTTTAAAGGGGACAAACCATGTAGCTGGACAGATGCAGTTTAATGTGACAAGTCGTCGAGATGCGGCAGAACAGGACTAATTTGACTACAACTCCCATCATCCCCTGTAATACCTATGCATATACTGTAAACACCTAAGAATTGTGACACAATATAACATGTGCTTTATACATTTATCCCCACAGCCAGTGTGACGGGGGGCCGGTGCCAATGTCAGCCCTGAGCCAAGTCCCATCACAATGAGCTCTCAAAGTCGCCTTATCTGGCCGCAGGGGAACAGGCTGCTCTTTGAATCCATCTGAAGAGTCTCACGTTTCAGGCTATTTCGCACTTGGGCCATTACCCCATTCCATCACAGAGCAATGACTTAACCCTCCAGGATTGTTGTAACGCAATGTATTACATCAGGAGAGCTATGTGCTAAACGTGTTTTGTGCATTGGATCATCTCAAACCCCTAATCTATCTCTATATGTCTCTGCCCCCCCCTCCCGTGCCCCCGATAATCTGATAAAGTGCATTGCACATACCGTCATGGTGAACTAAGAACAAGTGGCTGCAACTGAGCTTCCCCTGGATACAGTCGGTTACACAGAGACGGAGCATTACGGCAACTGCTAGTGAGGAAACTGGGTTTTGTCGAAATGGACTTTGTACAACAGAATCATGAAATTCAGCCCTGGCACAATCACAGAAGCTTCCAGAAACTGCTTTTATACAATGTATTGGTACATACGCTGCATACAAACACCCTACTCCAGTGATCCCCAACCAGTGGCTCAACACGTTACTCCCCAACCCCTTGGATGTTGCTCTCAGTGCCCCCAAACCAGGGAGTTATTTTTGAATTCCTGACTTGGGGGCAAGTTTTGGTTGAATAAAAACAAGATTTCCTACCAAATAAAGCCCCTGTAAGCTGATAGGGTGCATAGAGGCTGCCTAATAGCCAATCACAGCCCTTATTTGGCTCCTCCATGAACGTTTATGGTGCTTGTGTTGCTCTCCAAGTCTTTTTACATTTGACTGTGGCTCACGAGTAAGAAAGGTTGGGGATCCCTTGCCCTAGTCTAATATAAAGTAGGTGTACGGGATCTGCTATCCAGAAACCCATCATTCAGAAAGCTCCAAAATACAAGGGTGATATTTGTCAATTGCCCCGATTTTGTCGGGACAGTCCCAGTCCTTATGACCCCCCTCCCAGATCCTTGCCACAGTCTCATCCACTACTCAAGTACTGAACCCAGTGGAGAAGGAGGTGATGGAGATGAGGAGTATTTGTTTAGGAGAGATGGCAATGAAGGGATTTGGGGGTGGGTGGTACATCTGTCATTAAATGCTTGAGGCCAGACTGTAGGGTTGGCGCCACCTGTCTGGTTTTGACCTGGGCAGCCTGGTTTTTCAAGGGGATATCGGGGTCAAAAATATTTCAAGATGTTGAAAACCGGGCAGAAATCCTTAGAATTGCATCCAGTGGATGCCATAACCCCGCCCCCACATCATCACCTGATTGTATGATGGCATTCGTGACGCACGGTGCCAGCATCATCACATGATCCTCATTGTCCGGTTTATAACCCAGCAAAGGTGGCAACACTACTAGACTGTGATTTGGCCATGGAGCCTCAGGATGGGGCAGTCCCACCAAGCGGTGAGCAGTACCACCCCAACAGAGAAGGACCTAAAGCAATGGACAAAATGTAAGATCTTTATTAAAGGAGATGTCAACCCTCACTTTAATGTCAGGTCTAAAGCCAAGGGCACCTTACCCCCACCTCAAACGCATAACTTTCGCTCCCTCAAGCTCTTCCTGCAGCCTGTACCGCTGCATTCTTTTTTTCGCCATTTCGTCTGTCACCCGGCGGCCATTTTGCCGGGTGATGTCATCGAGAGCTCGGTATATGTTCCAAATGCGCATGTGCGCATAGCCCCTCCTGCCTGGATTTTTTTTTTGAACAAGCTTTATTAAAAACAACAGATCGGTTGCCCTGCAGAACATGCAGGCTCATGAAAATGGATTGATAGTGCGCATGTGCACCACGCCAGGCAGACAAGGAGATTCTGAAGGGAGGGGGGAGAGGGAGTTACCCAGCTCTGCAGTGAGAGACACTCCAAGGGATCGCTGCAGCTTCAGTGTTTGCTTCTGAGGGACCGGAGTGGCAGGTATTTAAAGAATGCTGTGAGGCTTTTCACTGCTAAAATTTTTGGTTGGGGGGTTGACATGTCCTTTAATAAATACAAAATCACCCCCTTCCATCCCCAAAAAATGTACAGGGCAGGCCTTTCAAGGAAAAGTTCATTTAAAATTGCCCTTAGGATTTCAGTTTGGAAAAAAAACAGCAAAAACCCACTGGGTCGAGTAGCCTGATGCTGGAATTGTGGGAAAAACACTGCATTTAAAATTGCCCTTGTGGTCGTGAATAAGGGCCAGTAGGGGTAGGCAGAAGGAACACTAGACTAGGGGGCAACAGTGGGGGGTGCTAAGCAGGTAGCTCTTCTGCCTATCCCTAGTGCCCCCCGTGTGACATCACTGTGCATCCACAAACATGGCGGGGGGGGGGTGAGGTGGTCGACTGGGTTGCCTAGTGTGCCTGGCCAGCTTGGCCTGCCTTTGCCCTACTGAGGGGTTGCTATGGGCCTTGTGCAAAATGTACAACTTCTATAACATTATCCTAAAGGGTTTTAATCATCTTTCATACCTCAAATAACCAAATGTCAACTCACGTTTGCCTGGTTATGCGCTACAGTCATTTGGAAGTAAAGGGGGGTCTCCAGGTACTTATACTCAACCCACTTTTACTCCCAACAATTGGAAAAGTGCTGTTTTTCCTGTCTGCGCTTATTAAGAGGTGCTTTTGTGGCTGCGTTGGTACATGCAGGGCCCCTTTTCAATGTTGGCCACACTGATATTAAATGTTCCAGTCACCTTGTTGCCCTACTGCTGCCATTTTGTTCAGCTATTGCCCACTCATCCTACCTGCTGCTCTGTGGGGGCCCAGGGTAGTCTCTCCTTTTTGCCCCCTACCAGATAGTGAATAATGTATCATACTTGTATAGAAACACTGCACATTTGAATTTGTTTTTCCTCTTATTTAGTGTATTTTGGGTGATCCATATTTTTTGCATGTGGACTACCCCCATTGTTACTTGCCAGGGCTACACAAATCTGAGATAGACAACGCCTTTTGGTCCCCTTTTCTCTAAGTGTGGCCCCACAACAGCCCAATATTGCCCTTGCCCTATTTGATTTTTGCCATGAAGACACATTTGCCTGAGAATCTTTAATTACCATTCCATTAAATGACAAACAATTAGCCTGAAACATGTAAACTGATATTTGCTCTTTGTATTGTGCCTACAGGAAGCAGCTTTCCTTTCCAGCCCACTGCCCCCCGAGGACAGTTTAACCAACTTTATTTCTGGGCAATGATGTTAAAAATACATGATGCCCCCCGACCTTTTGCCGAATAATATTATTCTGTTCCACAGTTTCCATCTCTACTAACGAGTTCTCTCCAAAGACTCTTCTTTTATCATATCAAGCGCTCTGCTACTGCTTCTAATTATAAGTACGTTTCCATTGGCTTTGCCAACAATTCCATCGGAGGTCCTTCTCCTAACTGGGGATTGTTCATAATACCTCCTTTAATACCTTAGCTATCTGCGCTGGCTTGTAACACATATCTGACTTTGGACGCGATTCAGTTTGATGCCGTAGTTTGGAGTGGAGCCAGATTTGCTCTACAACATTTTCCATTACCGTGTCTTACGGTGATTCAGTTGACACTTGCCCATTCTTAGAGATGGCTATTGTAATGCTTAGAGATGGCTATTGTAATGCTTAGAGATGGCTATTGTAATGCTTAGAGATGGCTATTATAATGCTTAGAGATGGCTATTATAATGCATAGAGATGGCTATTATAATGCGTAGAGATGGCTATAATAATTAGTGCTGTCGGTCTAAAGTGGCTGCTGTTCCCATATTGCTCATAATTGCCAATATACATGGAGGTGAATGAGACGGGCAGAGAAGCAATTGAAGTAGTAAGCGAGGGGGTAGCAGGTATTGCCCAGCAAGATGGCAACAGTAGGGCAATGTGGTGATGCCTGCAGTCCTTTAGATTGATTTTTCTGTAATTGGCTCTCTCAGATATATATTCCAGCTCATTTTCGCTATAATATGCAGACTGAAGATGTTTTTTGTCCTTTGTCCATTAGACAGGGGCACATAAGATCCTTTGTTGACACAAGACCCTCATAACATTATGAATTGAGACTTATTGGATGCCATAGTTCCTGTGATACTGAGGCCTTTCCTTCAGGCCTTCTGGCAGGTTTGCTATGGCAGAAGGAGACTGGGTAATAGGTTATTGACCAAAGACTTTCAAATCAGTAGGGGAATATAACCCTGTGGGCCTCCTATATAAACATTCAACAATATTAAGGTAACAATCAGGCCTGAAGAAGGAGGCATTTCCAGAATTGGGGACATAAATTTGAATGGAGGAAATCAGAGCCAGGTTGAAGGTGCACTGAATTCCTTTCCAGTAGAAGTAATGCGGTTCTATCTTTCCAACAATTGGAACTATCTATCTGTATTTGAGGTGCAATGTGTTCACCAGATCTTTTGAGTCTTTGGAAATGTTAAACTGCGCAGAATGCTGACGATCCTCTGACCAGAAGGCAATATACGGTATCTGGTGACAGTTTCGGCCATTTGTCAACATACGAGCAGGTTTTGTGTGATGCACCACCCTAGCAACTAAGTACCCCTGGAAATTATTTTCTGGTCTTGGCAACTAGTAAAAGTGTCAGGGGCTTAACAGGACTAAATATACTTAGATAAGACTTTGATGATGGACGAAGCCATTTTAACTATGCGCATTAGGTTTCCTGTTCTGACCAGGGTGACATATGTGGTTTCATATAAGGTCCAAGAAAGAACCTAATGAAGAACGTTTTTGTTGAAAATTGTTACCTTATATTTTTGAATTGAGCAAATGGCCAAGTTGTAGTTTCCTAACCATCTAGGGAAGGTACATGATATCCTGCCACTTCAGATTTGATGTTTTCAGTCATCTGGTTAAAAGCCGGGCAATTCCTAAGGCCTTGCTTGCCCAAACTATGCATAAGTGCATTGGAGAGTAATATAAATTCCCTTCCACAGTTATCCCTAGTATATGCTGATGTCCATACTCTACAGCTCCTCAGTTATCATCAACAAATGTAGTATCTTCATTATGTTACTTGGTACCTGCCAAAGGTGCTTTAAAATTACAAGAGCTCCTCTTCCAACCCAAGAAGAGTTATAGTTTAACTGGCCAAGCCCTGCAGTGTCGGACTGAGATGCCAGGGGCCCACCAGAAAACCCTGGACCATGGGCTCACTTTCTAAACTATTATTCCCCCTTTG
This sequence comes from Xenopus tropicalis, assembly GCF_000004195.4. Taxonomy (NCBI): domain Eukaryota; kingdom Metazoa; phylum Chordata; class Amphibia; order Anura; family Pipidae; genus Xenopus; species Xenopus tropicalis. Next base: position 140,664,417 of record NC_030682.2, read on the forward strand.
CTCATTTAATCTCTTTATTACCCTAGTCTCTTTGTTCTCATACAGGAATAGGGAATGACCATGAAGCAGGCCACCGGGAGTTTTCCTGGTATCCCAATGGACCAGCCAACTCCAGCAAATAGTTAGAAGCAGGAGGGCCCACTGACCCCTGGGCCCACTGGGAGTTTTCCTGGTATCCTGGTGGGCTAGTCCAGCACTGCCCTGCCCTCTTTTTGCGTGGCCAATAGTATGGACCACTATGTAGACATTTGCTTTTGATGTTCTACAATACATTTTACTATGCAGCCAACACAAAATGAAACTTTATTTTCGAGGTTATCTGGATATTGCTAAGGCAGTGCCTTCTAGTCCCTTTATCTGTCACGGTGGGGTTATCGCTAAATAGCTAAGTTGCTCCACTAAGCCCTAGCTCACATTGTAGAGGTAATATCACTGAACAATAGGAGGTGTTAGGTCTTGGCATCTAGTTGAGAACAAGTATCTGCTGGACACAATTTTTTCTACAAACTGAAAGAAATAATCTACTTTTTCGAGATTGCTCAGATCATCCAAATACTGAAGACACCATGGATCACCTCCCTCAAAGAAATATTAGGTCCTGGGAAGGCTCTGGGGTGTAAATTTGGATTTGAAAGATTGACTGTTTGCCACATAGAGGGGTGATACCTAGCTACGCAGTCATGCAGTTTGAGGCTAATAAGATATGTATATCAAGTTCAACCTTTTGATTAACTGTGAAAAAGAAGCAGGGTATTAAGGTGACTCACAAAGTGTTGGATCATGAAGACAAACCATCAGTACACTGGTCCTAGCCACTGTCAAACTGCCAGACCGCCATCTTTATTCCCCAGACCTGGCCACTAGTGACTCTCTTACCACAAATGTTTCAAGCAATGATGTAGCAACGTCTGCTGTAAAGTGGGGCTTAGCAGGCGAGAGGCGTCATTTTATGGACTCATCCAAAATATTGGAATATTGTATTGTGCTTTTTCTTTAGTTCTTTAGTCCACTGCATTTCCAGATAATATGGACAAGGTTCTATTTGCTTATTCAGTCCTGGACTTATTGGTGCCTGTGATGCATCGCTGTGGCCTTTAGCTTTATTTGCAGATCATAAAACCAACGTACTGTATATGAGATTGAGGACATTTTGTTAGAAATCCTGAGACTGAATTGATTAACCATGAATGTTTTATGGTCAGAGTCGGACTGGCTCACCAAAATACCAGGAAAAGGCAGGTTCCAGGTGTCAGTGAGTTCGGGGCCACATTATCTATATAAAGTAGGGCTGCCTGAACGATGATGACCCTTCAGCAATTCCCAAAACATCTTATACTTTATGGGTAGTAATGTTACCTGTTCGGTTTTGACCCAAACAGCTCTGTTTTTCTAAGGGCTGTTCAAGTGACAACTGTCACTGGCTATAATATGGCCAATAACCACCAATGATGTCATGTCCCCATCCCCATATGTCACTTCCTTGTCACTGATGTCATCACTTGTTCATTTTTTGCCCAGGTCAAAGATGGCAACCTTATTTATGGGACCCTGTAAATACAACTTGCCATCTATATTTTCTACTACAGCACAGTTTGGGTATGGACCCTTGGGCCCTATATCAAGCCTTGATAAAGGGCCCGGGGGGCCCGAAACATCACCCTTTGTACATGTGTATATGGGCTAAATAAATACCTTTTTACCAAATTCTTTGGTGTGCTATCGGATTTTTTTCATTGAATTGCTGACCACTCTGCAGGAGAGTAGTATTCCGGCTAAATACCCAACACTTCAATAAAGGAATTATATTTGGTTGAGCTTTCCTTCACCATTAATTAAATGGGTATGGGTCGCACTGGAGGAATATGTATTCAAAATTATTAACTAAAAATAATAATAGCACCGTCAGGCCTAAGGCACTTCATCTATTGGAAGACCTTGCTTCCGCCCGTATCATATTGCCATTGTAGCTTTAGCAATACATGGAACATGATCTACAGGGTATGAGTTTGCCAGGTAAAAGTGCAAGGGTTCCACCTGGGAGTGAACCATCTCCCAAACCAATAAACGCATGGCGCGGCGAGAAAGGAAGCTCTAAATATAATTAGCGTGCCCGGGAAGGGTAGTTGAGGTCAGGCGAGGTCTCCTTCCCTCTGTGGACGCCGGTGCCAATTTGCCGGGTGAGTCACAGGCAGATAAACACGGGGTGGGGCGCTTGCAACATCACACAGCGAATCTAAAAAGCCCTCCCGGTTCCTCAAAACATGACGCATCACATCATTGGACAATCTCCAAAATCAATCTACCTGAGAAAGAAAATACCATTTATTTATATCGCTGCGCGCGGCTTTGTTTCGAGAGGTTTCGTAATCATATGTAATCGCCAGGCGTTGCACAAGCACAATTGCTTTCTGTGAACTGTTTTTGTGCATTTATTAAATAATCAATAGTCTGTACTCAGATAGTTGTTGTTTTTACCAAAGCTACATTGCCAATGCATCCATTAATCAGAGGTGTTAATATTAATAGTGTGTAGCAGTGAGCTTCCAATCAACATTGCATGGCCCAGTTATATCTATAAATATGAACCATGGCTCCTCAACTAATGTTCAACAACTCCCTCAATGGTTCTGACTTTTGCTATCAACCACTCGACCTACCAACATCTGCTACATCATCCGCCACTATGAAAAGGTTATTATCCCCCCACTGCTACTATAGGCACCATCTCTCCCTACTATACCTGCTATCCCACAGCCCCAGTCCCTTCCCAGAGGCTATTATCCCCCCACTGCTACTATAGCCACCATCTCTCCCTACTATACCTGCTATCCCACAGCCCCAGTACCTTCCCAGAGGCTATTATCCCCCCACTGCTACTATAGGCACCATCTCTCCCTACTATACCTGCTATCCCACAGCCACAGTCCCTTCCCAGAGGCTATAATCCCCCACTGCTACTATAGGCACCATCTCTCCCTACTATACCTGCTATCCCACAGCCCCAGTCCCTTCCCAGAGGCTATTATCCCCCCCACTGCTACTATAGGCACCATCTCTCCCTACTATACCTGCTATCCCACAGCCCCAGTCCCTTCCCAGAGGCTATTATCCCCCCACTGCTACTATAGGCACCATCTCTCCCTACTATACCTGCTATCCCACAGCCCCAGTCCCTTCCCAGAGGCTATTATCCCCCCACTGCTACTATAGGCACCATCTCTCCCTACTATACCTGCTATCCCACAGCCACAGTCCCTTCCCAGAGGCTATTATCCCCCCACTGCTACTATAGGCACCATCTCTCCCTACTATACCTGCTATCCCACAGCCCCAGTCCCTTCCCAGAGGCTATTATCCCCCCACTGCTACTATAGGCACCATCTCTCCCTACTATACCTACTATCCCACAGCCCCAGTCCCTTCCCAGAGGCTATTATCCCCCCACTGCTACTATAGGCACCATCTCTCCCTACTATACCTGCTATCCCACAGCCCCAGTCCCTTCCCAGAGGCTATTATCCCCCCACTGCTACTATAGGCACCATCTCTCCCTACTATACCTGCTATCCCACAGCCCCAGTCCCTTCCCAGAGGCTATTATCCCCCCACTGCTACTATAGGCACCATCTCTCCCTACTATACCTGCTATCCCACAGCCCCAGTCCCTTCTCAGAGGCTATTATCCCCCCACTGCTACTATAGGCACCATCTCTCCCTACTATACCTGCTATCCCACAGCCACAGTCCCTTCCCAGAGGCTATTATCCCCCCACTGCTACTATAGGCACCATCTCTCCCTACTATACCTGCTATCCCACAGCCCCAGTCCCTTCCCAGAGGCTATTATCCCCCCACTGCTACTATAGGCACCATCTCTCCCTACTATACCTGCTATCCCACAGCCCCAGTCCCTTCCCAGAGGCTATTATCCCCCCACTGCTACTATAGGCACCATCTCTCCCTACTATACCTGCTATCCCACAGCCCCAGTCCCTTCCCAGAGGCTATTATCCCCCCACTGCTACTATAGGCACCATCTCTCCCTCCATATCACCCACAGTTTTCTAGAAGCTTCTTTCTCCTCTATTATCCTACCCTTTTTAAGGGCTCTGGCACACGGGGAGATTAGTCGCCCGCGACAAAACTCCCTGTTCGCGGGCGACTAATCTCCCTGAGTTGCCTTCCCCTGCCATCCCACCAGCGACAATGTAAGTCGCCGGTGGGATGGCACACGTGAAGGCGCGATTTCGCGCAAATTGCTGAAAAAGCCTTGCGATTTCCCGAAATCGCGCCGCTGCGTGTGCCATCCCACCGGCGACTTACATTGTCGCTGGTGGGATGGCAGGGGAAGGCAACTCAGGGAGATTAGTCGCCCGCGAACAGGGAGTTTTGTCGCGGGCGACTAATCTCCCCATGTGCCAGAGCCCTAAAACAGCTTTGTGTAACTGCTTAGTATTTATCATTACAGTTAGGTAAATAAGATGAGCCCATGGTACATAAACTGAAATATTTACCTTGTTTATACAATTTTAATAGCCTTGTGAAGTTGAGATTATCTTCTGTGTTCGAGATAATTACAGTAATGACTAAAAAGTGAATTGCTCCTGAGTGTCAGCTTTGGCACTTTATCTCGACGTTAATAGCATTTCAGTCTAATTAGTGTTCTTGCACGATTTTTCATGATCCGATCATTTCTATGACAATATTTGGCACCACGGTGAAGGATCTGTGCAATAAGCATGAGAGAAAGGCTCTTTCATAAAATAATCATTTAGCAAATTGAAAGCAGCAAAAATCATCACATTCATTAATAAAATAACAGCCAGTGAGCAGGCGTGGGCGGCAGACTGGGTGCCATATCCGAGTGATCCTGCTGCCCAAATCTGACAACTTCACTCAATATATAATATAAATATATATTACAGGGTGGGTCATTTAGGGTTGGAACATGTTACAACTCCATGTAGGATGCTCAGGCATAAACTGGGGCTGGGCACAAACAATAATTGCACAGTATTCACGGGTGATACTCATAGTGGTAGTTTAAAAGGCTTATAAGACCAATTTACTAGGTTGGAGGTGGGAACTAACCAACTACACTCACAAATAAATATGTATTTACATGTACTCACGGCTAAACATGTATTAAACAATCACTTTGAATCCCTTAGACATGGGAGGATCATTTTTGCTGGTAATTAAAGCAATATACTGTACATGAAAGGGATTGGTGAGTAGCCAACACATGGACCAAGGGTCCTTAGGCCAAGATGGATCCAATCATGGTTTGTAATACTCTAACTAGGGTGGGAAGGGCACAATAACAGTGGGCTAAGGTGGCACCATTTGCCAGTTGTTGGGGGGGGTTGGAAGGGGTCACCCTCATAGCTCCACCAGGTGATATAGAGGGTTCTAGGTGGGCTGGAGCACCAATGATGTTGGAAGAATCCATGTTTTGTTTATTCCACTTTGAGTGTTTGTGTCTCTAGCTCTCAGGAATATTTCGGGAGAATGGACCCCCAAAAATGAGGATGATGTAGAGGAGGGCTAGTGCCTTCAGTAATGGTAGTCAATCTAGGTGTGTGAGACAGTGAGGACTACCTAGTGAGCAGTCTGGCGTTCCAGTAAGGGTGCAAAGGAGAAGGGGTGCCCAGGGAGGGACAGGGGTGCTTCTGCCACGAGACAAGGAGAGAACCATTTACCAATGTTGAGAGTTACATTTTCTTTTTATGGGACAGGAAATGTGTCTTTTTTAGTGTGAAAGCAAAACTACAGTCTCCCCTCTCCCTGCCCCGGCGCCTCAAGGAGACGGTTACAGTGGGTTGGCCAAATGGCCCAAAGCACCTATGGGGGATTAGTACCCGTAGGAGTAATGATGGACTAAGTGTTTGGAGTCCAGTCTAACTTGTGTTCCGCAGGAGTGAGCCAGAAAGCCAAACAAAATATTTATTATCTATTAAATCCATAACTGGTCAGTATACCAGTGAGAAGTTCAAAAAGAACTGCGAGCAAATGAGATATTTAAAGAAACACGTGCATGCTAAATACGAGATGTCGGGTATTTGTACCCATTCAGCTCAGAAAAGTGCAGGGTAAGTGTAAAATGTAGCAAATACATAGCAAAGCCATTCTGTAGGGCTGGAGACATAAAGGAACTCTCATTCCCCTTCCCATTAGTTTCTGTATTGAGCACCCAGTGCAAAACCTTATTGTACCCCTACACGGGGCCTACAGGGTCAGCAACGTGGGACTCAGGGCATTGTACAGATTTATCCCTCATTCCTGCAAGAGAGAAGACGGTATGTGAAAATTCAAGCAATGACATGTATTTACTCATAGTAGTAACTCACTGCTGGTACGAGGAACAACTCGCCATTTAGAGACACCAGCTTGAAATGGAAAAAAAACCTTTTAAAAAAAGAACAATGACAAACAGGATTTTACAAATAGCAATAACAATCTATCTATCTATCATCTAGCTATCTATCGTCTATCTATCTATCTATCTATCTATCTATCATCTATCTCAGCGTTTTTCAACCACTGTCCTGCGGCACACTAGTGTGCCGCGAGATGTTGCCTGGTGTGCCGTAGGCAGGGCACCAATGTACTAGGGGGGCACTGCTGCTGGGCACCAATGTACTAGGGGGGCACTGCTGCTGGGCACCAATGTACTAGGGGGGCACTGCTCTTGGCACCAATGTACTAGGGGGGCACTGCTGCTGGGCACCAATGTACTAGGGGGGCACTGCTCTTGGCACCAATGTACTAGGGGGGCACTGCTGCTGGGCACCAATGTACTAGGGGGCACTGCTCTTGGCACCAATGTACTAGGGGGGCACTGCTGCTGGGCACCAATGTACTAGAGGGGCACTGCTGCTGGGCACCAATGTACTAGGGGGGCACTGCTGCTGGGCACCAATGTACTAGGGGGCACTGCTCTTGGCACCAATGTACTAGGGGGGCACTGCTGCTGGGCACCAATGTACTAGGGGGGCACTGCTGCTGGGCACCAATGTACTAGGGGGGCACTGCTCTTGGCACCAATGTACTAGGGGGGCACTGCTGCTGGGCACCAATGTACTAGGGGGGCACTGCTGCTGGGCACCAATGTACTAGGGGGGCACTGCTGCTGGGCACCAATGTACTAGGGGGGCACTGCTCTTGGCACCAATGTACTAGGGGGGCACTGCTGCTGGGCACCAATGTACTAGGGGGGCACTGCTGCTGGGCACCAATGTACTAGGGGGCACTGCTCTTGGCACCAATGTACTAGGGGGGCACTGCTGCTGGGCACCAATGTACTAGGGGGCACTGCTGCTGGGCACCAATGTACTAGGGGGGCACTGCTGCTGGGCACCAATGTACTAGGGGGGCACTGCTGCTGGGCACCAATGTACTAGGGGGGCACTGCTCTTGGCACCAATGTACTAGGGGGGCACTGCTGCTGGGCACCAATGTACTAGGGGGGCACTGCTGCTGGGCACAGTGTTAAATTTTTTAACATTTTCTAATGGTGGTGTGCCTCGTGATTTTTTTCATGAAACAAGTGTGCCTTTGCCCAAAAAAGGTTGAAAAACACTGATCTATCTATCGTTTATCTATCTATCTACTGTATCTATCTATCTATTATCTATCATCTATCTATCTATCGTTTATCTATCTACTGTATCTATCTATCTATTATCTATCTATCATCTGTCTATCTATCTATCTATCAATCATCTATCTCTCTATCTATCATCTATCTATCTATAAATCATCTATCTCTCTATCTATCATCTATCTAACTATCTATCTATCTATCTATCTATCATCTATCTATCATCAATCTATTATCTATCATCTATCTATCTATCTATCTATCATATATCTATTATCTATCTATCATATATCTATTATCTATTATCTATCTATCTATCTATCTATCTATCTATCTATCTATCTATCTATCTATCTCTCTCATCTAATGTAGGGTACCCAAAAGACTAACTTCCCCTGCTTCCATCTATTTCTATGAAATATCAATCGACCTCTATATGTCTTTCTTACCTATCTCTGTCTTTATCTATCTCATTGTTTTCTTTCTCTGAGTCAATGGAACTATTTATATCTTTCTATGTATCATCTAACCAGCCTATTGATCACTTCACACACACACACACACATACTGTATATATATATATATAAACTGAATTTCAACAAGAAGGGGAAGCAAACTTGTATTATTTCAGTAGGGCTCGCTAGCACCATTCTGAGTACCAGGGCGGCTGTACAATTATCCCCTATATATTTATATATATTTATATATTATTCTGTTTTTTAAATGCATTTTTCTCATCCGGGAAAAACACTTTTGATGAAAGGGAGATCGTGACGTCTAATAGAATCAGTGGAGAACATTCTTTCCAGATTCGTGACAAACACAAGCGAGACTGCTCTGGAGAGTGCATGGCATTGAGCATTTCTGAGAATGTGACAGGGTAGCGCATGGCGCAGGAATTACTCACAGGGCTGAGAGGACAAAGCAATATGTCGCAGCAGATGAAAGGAAGTCATTTAGCGCTGCTGTTGCCTGAGTGCTGCGCCCATCTTCTCTCTGCTTCAGATACTACGTGCGGCCGGCAGGGCCGGGGTAACCCAACGTTACTGCACTATAATAAAGCCCTTTGTTACAGGGCAGTTACTGAGGCACCTATTATACTTCACAAATAGAAATAAGTAATTTTGTGCCTAAAATGGCTTTTTGCACCTGTTTTTCACACCCTTTTATGGCGAAATAAGCCTTGAAAAAAATATGAATTCAGTCCGGCCTGCATGGAACATTAAGCACGGAGCAATGGGTAGAATCCAACGAGAGCGACCGTATTGTGTAGATCCTTTGGGTCAGTCTTGCCAAATGGCAAAGCCACAAGGCTACAATAATAGTGTGCATTAAACATCATTTAATATAACTGATCTTTGTAGAAAAAAAGCAGAATGTCTGTCTCCTTTAAGACTAAATACAGGTATGGGATCCCTTATCCAGAAAGCTCCGAAACACGGAAAGCCTGTCTCCCATAGACTCCATTTTAATCAAATAATTCAGAATTTTAAAACTGATTTCTTTTTTCTCTGTAATAATAAAACAGTACCTGTACTTGATCCCAACTAAGATATAATTACCCCTTATTGGGGCAGAACAGTCCTATTGGGTTTATTTAATGGTTAAATGATTCCCTTTTCTCTGTAATAATAAAACAGTACCTGTACTTGATCCCAACTAAGATATAATTACCCCTTATTGGGGCAGAACAGCCCTATTGGGTTTATTTCATGGTTAAATGATTCCCTTTTCTCTGTAATAATAAAACAGTACCTGTACTTGATCCCAACTAAGATATAATTACCCCTTATTGGGGCAGAACAGCCCTATTGGGTTTATTTAATGGTTAAATGATTCCCTTTTCTCTGTAATAATAAAACAGTACCTGTACTTGATCCCAACTAAGATATAATTACCCCTTATTGGGGGCAGAACAGCCCTATTGGGTTTCAATAATGTTTCATTAATTTTTTAGTAGACTTTAGGTATGGAGATCCAAATTATGGAAAGACCCCTTATCTGGAATACCCTTGGTCCCGAGCATTCTGGATAACAGGTCCTATACCTGTACAGAGCATCAAATCCATTTGCCTCCAGCTAAGAAGGAACAGCGCAGGGAACCCGGGGTAGCACATTCCCATGCCGGGGCTGTTGGCTGAGGCAGCACAGTCATTCGTTCTGTAATTACAATATTTACATTTAGTCATTCTGGGCACAAATGTGGGCGCCTCACAACTACCTCTTGTTAACATTTGTAAAAAGGCTAAAAACATGCAATGTTTGGAAAATAAAAACCGTGAAAGGTCAACCCCACGAAAAGCTTCTGAAGCCAATATTCTGACTGCGTCTCGTTATTCACACCAACAGCTTTGTCTCAATAAATGTTTATAGAGCAGCAGTTGTTTTTCCATAGCACAGAGAATGCAGCGAGGCACGTTACTATATACTGCCCCCGGTGTCAGAAATGGGTAGTGTTGGGCCCCACGGCAAAATCAATTTAGGGCCCCCAAGACATGTGGAAGTGTTCTGTTCTACACATAGATATTACAATTGGTCCAGGCCCATATGGTAAGATATGTACTGAAGAAATACATGCAGATGGAGCAAACCTTATCTAAACATTTGGCTCAAATGGGTTCCCCATGTCCTGCCAATCCAAGCATTGCTCACTGCATCTGTCCAACCAAGTCAGTATATAGTGAGGGTTATATAGTATATATACAGTATATAGTGAAGGTTATATAGTATATATACAGTATATAGTGAAGGTTATATAGTATATATACAGTATATAGTGAGGGTTATATAGTATATATACGTATATAGTGAGGGTCATATAGTATATATACAGTATATAGTGAGGGTTATATAGTATATATACAGTATATAGTGAGGGTTATATAGTATATATACAGTATATAGTGAGGGTTATATAGTATATATACAGTATATAGTGAGGGTTATATAGTATATATACAGTATATAGTGAAGGTTATATAGTATATATACAGTATATTGTGACTGTTATATTCTATATATACAGTATAGTGTGACTGTTATATTCTATATATACAGTATATTGTGATTGTTATATAGTATATACACAGTATATAGTGAGGGTTATATAGTATATATACAGTATATAGTGAGGGTTATATAGTATATATACAGTATATAGTGAAGGTTATATAGTATATCTACAGTATATTGTGAGGGTTATATAGTATATATACAGTATATAGTGAAGGTTATATAGTATATATACAGTATAGTGTGACTGTTATATTCTATATATACAGTATAGTGTGACTGTTATATTCTATATATACAGTATAGTGTGACATGTATATTCTATATATACAGTATAGTGTGATTGTTATATTCTATATATACAGTATAGTGTGACATTTATATTCTATATATACAGCATAGTGTGACTGTTATATTCTATATATACAGTATAGTGTGACATTTATATTCTATATATACAGTATAGTGTGACTGTTATATTCTATATATACAGTATAGTGTGACATTTATATTCTATATATACAGTATAGTGTGACATTTATATTCTATATATACAGTATAGTGTGACATTTATATTCTATATATACAGTATAGTGTGACATTTATATTCTATATATACAGTATAGTGTGACATTTATATTCTATATATACAGGATAGTGTGACATTTATATTCTATATATACAGTATAGTGTGACTGTTATATTCTATATATACAGTATAGTGTGACATTTATATTCTATATATACAGTATAGTGTGACTGTTATATTCTATATATACAGTATAGTGTGACATTTATATTCTATATATACAGTATAGTGTGACATTTATATTCTATATATACAGTATAGTGTGACATTTATATTCTATATATACAGTATATTGTGACATTTATATTCTATATATACAGTATATTGTGACATTTATATTCTATATATACAGTATATTGTGACATTTATATTCTATATATACAGTATAGTGTGACTGTTATATTCTATATATACAGTATAGTGTGACATTTATATTCTATATATACAGTATAGTGTGACTGTTATATTCTATATATACAGTATAGTGTGACATTTATATTCTATATATACAGTATATTGTGACATTTATATTCTATATATACAGTATATTGTGACATTTATATTCTATATATACAGTATAGTGTGAGTGGGCCCCTAAGCTCAGTAAGTGCCAGCAGCACAGAGCTGGGAATCAGCAGGAAAGAAGATGGGGGGCTACAGGGGGCATCTTTGGGGGCACAGAGCTTCCCTGCTTAAGGCCTGAGGGGGCCTCGGGCTGGTACAGAACCCCAGAACATATACTGTAACACGTCTAGACTATTTCTTTGTTTGGCTTTAGTTTTTCCCCTAAGTCTAGACGGACATCATTTGATATACTCTGTATAGATATTCTGTTTGTTTTCTGGTGATATATGAGAATCACAAGGCTGCAAGCGAATAAAAGACATTTTCCTGACAATGGTTCTTGCAGCTGAAATCCGCTGCTTTCTAATAAATGCCTGGGGCTGCGCATGTGATATTTACCCAGGCCAGAAATGCTAACGACAATATTTACAGAGTATGCCTGAACGGGCCCCATAAATGTACCACGTGGAACACACAACAAAGTGAATTGCACTGGGGAGGATAGATATGGCTTAGTAAGAGCATTGAGCAATATTTATATTTATATTCAATAAATGTCCCCAAAAGAAACATTAAAGACAAACTGATACTTGTTAATATCGATGGGGTATGTAATAAAGACACGGGGATGAGGGAGTTTTTCGCCAGGTATGGATTCGCAGCAAATATTTTAGCAACACAGCAGCAAAAATTTGGTGCAAAAATTTTTACTTTGAAAAAGTCACCACAATAATGCCCATAGATCCGTGCAGGCAAGGTTGCTATGTAAAGAGAAACACCCATGGATACCAGTGTAATGTGAATGGAACAAGTCGCCACGAGAAACTAACGGCAAAACTGTCCCATTTGGCGAAGAAAATGTGTGATTTTTAGAGTTTTTTTTTTTTTAATTTGAATTTTTTCAATTAAAAAAATTGAATGCATCAAATTCACATTCTTGCGCCTGCAAAGAAATTTGACAAATTAAAAAAAAAAATTGCTTGAATTTTGCCAACGAAAACTCCCAGTGACTTCTTCATGACTTCCCACAAGTTTTATATTCAAATGTTTTTGCGCTTAATAACTATCAAACGTTCAAGGTTTCGAAAAAATTCAAATTGGAACGTTGATAAATTAGCCCCTTAGTTTGCCCATTTGCAGTAACACATACCAACCAATCAGCAGGGAGAATTAACTGGTCCCCTGTTTTAAACCAAACATCTCATTGGCTGCTATAGATGATTGGATCTGGGCAAATGTATAGGAGTTACTTTTATTCATTGATATATTTTGGCCCATACTAAATCTGCCCCCGGGTGCTCTCCCCATCGGAGGCGCAGACTCATAGAGTAAGTCTCACCTCTTTTAGTGTCCGTGATTTGGTACCTATCTGAACTGGGCACACTGAGGGTAGGTAAGTAGAACCTCACCTAACAACGCTGGTAGATGACTTGTTTCACAATCGTACATTAGAACTGCTTACTAAATCTGGACCCCACGGGGCCCTCGGTTGTACTCACCTGCCCTAGCAAAGTCTGTGTCCCCCTGTTTTTAAACCGCACTGATCTAATGGGATAACCATGAAATACCCTCTTAGCTATTGTGCTCAGAACATCTCATTATATACAGTGGGCTGACCACCTCCACATACAGTAACGCCACCCTGTGCCCCATGACTGGAACTACTGCCTCTGGCCCAGGAACATGCCCGCACTATACCTACAGTACTGGGTAAGCAGAAGCTCCTGTATGCTGTCACATGGTAAGGTGCCAAGTAAGAAGCTCCAAATGGCATACCCATTCCCTGCCAGCCACCATCCTAGCCCCTACACCAGTTATCTCCAACCAGTGCCCCCCCCACCCCCTTTGATGTTGCTCCCAGTGACCCCAGTGTAGGTGCCATTTTTACATTCCTGGTTTGGAGGCAAGTTTTGGAAGCCCAGAGACACCGTTTTACTCCAAGCAGAGCCTCCTGCAGGCCAGCAGTCCCCATGGGGCTACCAAATAGCCAATCACAGCCCTTATTTGGCATCCCCAAAGATTCTTTTTCATGTTTGTGTGGCTCACCAACACCTTTTACATCTGAGTGTGGCTCAAGAGTATGAAAGGCTGGGGATCCCTGCGCTACACTAATGTTCCCAAGTTGCAGGAAGTTGCAGTTAATGCCTTTTCCTGATTTAGCTCCAGGAAAGGAAAGTCCTTTATTGCTGGGAATCTGTGTCTTCCAGGAACTCTGCTCTTAAGATGTTATCAACCAAGGAATTCAAAGAATTTCCAATTTACAGAGCCCTCACCAACACAGGATACAACTATAAAAGAACAAAAAACCCCAATATTAGCCATCAGCCACCATCACGCCCCACTACACGGAGTGTCACATACTATAAATGGGCCGAACATGGCGTCTGGCTCAGTACAGGGACGTGGTTGTGCTGATCATCAGTGGGAAGGTCTGATTCAGTGGAATTGTGTGGTCTCATGAATGGAGTGATTCAACCTCCTGGAAAGATATGAATTTGAAAAGAATATAAAACATGAGAAATTGCTTAATTACTCATTAATTATTTTCTCTTAATGAAAGAAGGTACTTTAGCAGCCCACTGGTAGCTCCACGGCAGACAAAACACTGATGAAGCTTGTGGGACGGGAAGGGCTGTCCTTTCTCTCCGGGAAAAGAGATTTCTCAGGCACCAAGAATGTGTCCTGGAATGTAGAATATACTGTATATTTTCTCTTATTAGTTGGTACTTACTTTTAACTTTTGGACCAAGCATATAACCCCCAATGAACATTTTCTTCTATAGGCCCCTTTCTAACACAAACAACTAGTAAAGCTCTTATCCATTCCTTATTGTTTATCCATGGATGAGTTGAACTTGATGGACTTTGGTCTTTTTTTAACCCAGCTTAACTATGTAACTATGAATTCCCACCATGACTAGTACAACCTACTACTAACTGGCCTCCCAGTCTCTTAACACAACCCTATGGAAAGAAACTGGGACCTTCCCTACACTTATTGTATGGAGTGTGTAAAAATTGGTGGCCTTTATTGTAGCTGTGGTTTAATCATTGCAATGATTAAGAAACAAAAATGTAGTTGCCTCCAATGTAGATGTTTGTTCAATTGGGACCTTCCCTATATTTTTTGTATGGAGTGTATAAAAAGTGGTGGACTTTATTGTAGTGGTTTAACCATTGTGATGCCATTGTCTTTTGATCTTTTCCATGTATCAAAAGAGGATCAGGAACAGTGTAGTCTAAAAAACTCAACATCTAAGGTATATGGTCCTACTTCACCAGGTAGGTGATGCTCACCTTTCTAGAACCTTTCTTTTCTCTTTGTATCTCAATTAAGATAAGTTAATATTTCTTTGGAAGCAGAAGCAGTTACCAACCTACATTCTCTTTGTGGGGCTGCTTCACCCTGGAGGGTGGTGTTGATGCCGACACGTGACCCCCTTGAATGCAGAACTGAAGCTACGCCAACTGCTTGGGTTCCATAGACATATTGGTTAAACAGATAGTGTAAACTGCATATGAATCTCATGTTGCCTCAGGGAGAATATCCAGTGAAGGAGTAATTTACTTGTTTAGTTTTGATAGACCTACCACTCCAACCCATGTGTTTTGTTTTTGCTTTACTACGTTTGGCAGTGCTCCATCTCAGCAGAGGAGTGGCCCCTAGTCAGAGGGATGTCAGAAGGGCTACATTGCGGATATGCTATGGCTACATACAATCTAAAGCTATGGCTTCCTCGGCTAAACTGCCACGTGAAGATGAAACAACAATGAAAGAAGCTTTCAATGCATCCTAATGTGTTGTTCCCGTAACCATGGCAACGTAAATAGCAGTTAGCATAAAACCACATCAACCAGGTAGGTCATTAACAAGACTCTGCGTATCATAAAATCATTATGTCGGGACTTGCATGTTTGCTTGGGCAGGGACAGCAATGACACGAACGAGAGGCAATTAACATAGTTTGCAGGTAATTCCTTTCCAATAATTAAGGGGTGCCTGTTCATACATGGATCAATAATCAGGAATAATTATCAGTAGATTACAACTGCTTGCATTAACAATTTGTTCTTGATTTTTATTGACACTTTCTTGGTATTTAAGTCTGATCTTTTATGGCCCCTCCACCCTGTTAGGTTAATCAACTTTTTGTTGTTGGGGGACCTCCACTAATGACGGTGCTGAAAACCCTGCACTACACTGATGAGCACCAAGAGCAAAACCGGTCTGTAATTGGGAATCTGATTGGCTATTATCCCGGCTTCTGCTTTAAACCCAGTGGGTGAGCTTTAGCCTATAGGATAAACCCATATAAATAGGATTTTTTTAGGAGCCTTAATTTATACAGCACTACTGTTAGCCTGCTGTTCCCCAGTCCATAGCTACAGGTATGCTGAGCATTACATGTTGATATAAAGCATTCCCTATGATTCATGCACTGACTGCTCCCAGAATTAAGGATGAGGAGGAGACAACATTGAAAATAAAGAGGACACCCCCCAGGGTTCTGTGCCGTTTATAAGGCAGCACGGGGTTTCATGGCCGACGGTTATGATTTTACTCCTATTTGGGGAAATACACTGACACCGAACATTTGGATAATTCTGCACTAGTACAGGTTTAGCACTTTTTTCTCATTATTCATATTAGAATATGTTTATATAGCATTTATATAGCACTGACAAGTTACACCAGAGATCAGTCCCTGCCCCACTGGAGCTTAGTGGCGTCCCTGTTGTGAAGATATAAATCCCAAAAGTCCTGCAATTCCTTTGTTGTGTTTTACACCTATTATTTTTTAGTTTATACTATTGCTATTGGTCTAGTAACATACAGCAAGTAGTTATAGCATTTACTGGTCAGCTGTCTGCAAAACAAACACCTGGTTGCTATGGGTTACAAGACCTGGGCAAACGTTCCACCTTTTATTACAATTCCATGGTTTGCAAAGGTTTCAGAGGTCTACAATCAGTGTTTCTGGGTGGCTGTGACTTTTGAAACAATATAATATACGGTATGCCAGATGTATAACAGACCTGTCTTTGCTTGAGGAGACTGACCTTTGCACAGACCACTTTTTTTTACAACTTATTATATGATACTTTTAATGGTGGGTCTACTGCAATATAATGGTGGGACTGCTGCAATATAATGGTGGGACTGCTGCAATATAATGGTGGGACTGCTGCAATATAATGGTGGGTCTGCTGCAATATAATGGTGGGACTGCTGCAATATAATGGTGGGACTGCTGCAATATAATGGTGGGTCTACTGCAATATAATGGTGGGACTGCTGCAATATAATGGTGGGTCTGCTGCAATATAATGGTGGGACTGCTGCAATATAATGGTGGGTCTGCTGCAATATAATGGTGGGACTGCTGCAATAAAATGGTGGGTCTGCTGCAATATAATGGTGGGTCTGCTGCAATATAATGGTGGGACTGCTGCAATATAATGGTGGGACTGCTGCAATATAATGGTGGGTCTGCTGCAATATAATGGTGGGACTGCTGCAATATAATGGTGGGACTACTGCAATATAATGGTGGGACTACTGCAATATAATGGTGGGACTGCTGCAATATAATGGTGGGACTGCTGCAATATAATGGTGGGTCTGCTGCAATATAATGGTGGGACTGCTGCAATATAATGGTGGGTCTACTGCAATATAATGGTGGGACTACTGCAATATAATGGTGGGACTGCTGCAATATAATGGTGGGTCTGCTGCAATATAATGGTGGGACTGCTGCAATATAATGGTGGGACTGCTGCAATATAATGGTGGGTCTGCTGCAATATAATGGTGGGACTGCTGCAATATAATGGTGGGACTGCTGCAATATAATGGTGGGACTGCTGCAATATAATGGTGGGTCTGCTGCAATATAATGGTGGGACTGCTGCAATATAATGGTGGGACTGCTGCAATATAATGGTGGGACTGCTGCAATATAATGGTGGGTCTGCTGCAATATAATGGTGGGACTGCTGCAATATAATGGTGGGACTGCTGCAATATAATGGTGGGACTGCTGCAATATAATGGTGGGTCTGCTGCAATATAATGGTGGGACTGCTGCAATATAATGGTGGGACTGCTGCAATATAATGGTGGGAATAAAGAATTTGGTAAAGCCTTACATTAATGTGGTTATAATGGCGCTTAGTGATTTCATTTCTGTCACATGACTTACTGAAACTTGTATATTATAATAAATAAAGTACCCCCCGTTAAAAATATGAGGATATTAGAAGTCACCCAGGAGTTCTAGCACCTGTGGCCTTGTACTGTTATATGGTCATGGATATATATCCTTATATTTTACAATAGGGGGTACGTTGTTCATTATATAAATCATGTACATTGTTTTAAGGCAGAAACAGATACTATACATTTTTACAATACTAACCCTTTCATTGCAGTTTGTGCCAGTTTGTTTCATCTGCCTTCGTCCAATAAGAACAACCGCTGTGAGATAATAGAATATTTACGTACTGGCCATATGGTCAGTCTAATGAAACCTTAGTTGGCTCCCACATACAGATCCTGTTGGGTGAGTTCTCTCCGCACTTCTCAGGGCTATGGGCATATTATTACATTATATTATCATAAAGTACCGTGCATCCTGCTCCCATGTGAAAGAGCATTTTGTTATATTTATAAATGTGTTTTTCATAGGAAATGCATGAAATCACTGGCTGTTGGTTCTCCTGTTCTGGTCACGTTGGGATCTGTCGGAGCCACGACCCGCTCCGAGCGACATTTGGGAACAGGAAGTCACCAAGAGCAACGTCATGTTCTGCAGAAAATCAACAGAATATTATATATAAAGAATTTGGCTTTTTTGTGGAAAAACCGCTTTCTATGAAATAGCGGGTGGAATATTAGTCATCTTATAAAATACTCAGGAACCGATTCCCTCTGCATGAATTTTAGATCATAAGGAAGGATATTTGGCAGAACAGGGTCCAATGTTTTTCAGTTGCGCCCCACATACCCCATATTGGCGCTTTCAGGCTTAAGTCAGTTGCGCCCCACATACCCCATATTGGCGCTTTCAGGCCTAAGTCAGTTGCGCCCCACATACCCCATATTAGGGCTTTCAGGCCTAAGTCAGTTGCGCCCCACATACCCCATATTGGCGCTTTCAGGCCTAAGTCAGTTGCGCCCCACATACCCCATATTAGGGCTTTCAGGCCTAAGTCAGTTGCGCCCCACATACCCCATATTGGCGCTTTCAGGCCTAAGTCAGTTGCGCCCCACATACCCCATATTGGCGCTTTCAGGCCTAAGTCAGTTGCGCCCCACATACCCCATATTGGCGCTTTCAGGCCTAAGTCAGTTGCGCCCCACATACCCCATATTAGGGCTTTCAGGCCTAAGTCAGTTGCGCCCCACATACCCCATATTAGGGCTTTCAGGCCTAAGTCAGTTGCGCCCCACATACCCCATATTGGCGCTTTCAGGCCTAAGTCAGTTGCGCCCCACATACCCCATATTGGCACTTTCAGGCCTAAGTCAGTTGCGCCCCACATACCCCATATTGGCGCTTTCAGGCCTAAGTCAGTTGCGCCCCACATACCCCATATTGGCGCTTTCAGGCCTAAGTCAGTTGCGCCCCACATACCCCATATTGGCGCTTTCAGGCCTAAGTCAGTTGCGCCCCACATACCCCATATTGGCACTTTCAGGCCTTTCTGATGGTTACAGTTGGTTGATAGGGACAAATAAGCTGCTCTTTAAAGTGAGAGGGGTCTGCACTTCTTCTCTTCTCTATTCAGGCAAGTAAGTGCCTTAAAGCCCCCTGTGTAGCCCCCATCCCTGCACCCCCTGTAGTTACACCCCTAATGCCTGCTTTCACCGAAATGCACTTTGCATGCCCCACCCCTGCGGAACCAACCCATTTCCCGCATTATACGCCCCTCCCACGCACACTGTACCACAGCTAATCCGGCAAATACAGAGAGACTCTTCCATTTTGGCTTTTCCCTTCAGCGAAATAAAAACCCTTTCTTTTTCTTTTTTACGGTTGCAAAAAATTCCACAGGAGATGCTCTTTTTGGCAAAGCGGCGCTCCAACAGAATGTCTGAACCGGAGCCCGAAACCCTTATAAGACAGTTGCTGCTTGGGAGAGAGACGCAGTTGGAAAAGCCTCCGGCTCTTTTTTTTCTCTTTCGCAATAATGAATTACACGTGTAAAGGCTAGGGAATGTGAGGACACTGAGTAATACAGGAAGCCACGCAAGCCACCGAGCCAAGAACACAGAGGAGGCTGTCGGGGGCGGAGCCTGGATTACTTTCTTTGGGGCGCTGCCCAAGCACAGCTTTTATGTTTGTGTCATTGCTATTTTCTGTGCCACTATGAATGTCTATGTTTGGATAAGCCCAGGGCTTTAACCACGTTAATACCGGGCCCGATCCATAACCAGCACAGGGCGCATTGTATTGGGAGGTATTGGGAGGTAGGCCCCGGCGTTGCACAATATATCCAAACATTGGCCGCCTTGCCAAATACCAGATTACTCGGTGCTGCCAACCACCTTGTTAAAAGCCGTTCCATCAATTTCAAGGGAAATAATGCCAATGCTGTTTTGTTTTTGCAATTGCACATTTCATCACAAAGTGAGCCACTCCATTAAATTACACAGAGCTCTGAGCATTTCTTATTAATTATGTGTTGGGCCATTCAGCCCAAGGAAACCGCCTTTTCTTTTTTATATTTCTACAGGATTGATTTTCTCAGAACGATTACAAAGAAGGTGCGACGTTGGCCCAAATGAATCACATCACTCGGGCGTAGGGATCCCTGGCTAATGATATTCTGTTGTGGCTACTGTTGTGCCTCTGTTGTAGAGCAGCGGGGAGGTTTGTTGTAACGACTGCTTCCTGCGCTCTGCTCACATCCTTCCTCGGGTGGGAAGAAGGTAAGATCTACTCGATTAGCGAGGATGTGCGACTTACAAAGAGGTGAAACAGGAAAAGGTTCTGCTTGTTTATCGCAGACATCATCTTCGCAAGCAGAGAACGGGGGCAAAAGCATCGGAGGGGGAAATTCCACCGTTTGTCATCTGTCATAATGCATAATGCACAGGTGATGTAATACATGCATCGACACATACACGTTTGCTTCACTTGCCTATTGCTACATACCTGTCTTCGGGAGCTATAAAGAGCTTTACTAGAAGCTCCAAGGGCAGGGGTCCCCAAGCTTTTTTAACCTGCGAGCCACATTCAAATGTAAAAAGAGTTGAGCAGCAACACAAGAATTAATATAAATGTACCAAATAAGGGCTGTGATAGTTTTTTGGTAGCCCCTATGTGGACTGGCAGCCTACAGACTTTCTGTTTTGTTTTTTTATGCAACTATAACTTGCCTGCATCTGCTTTGAGGCCACAGGCAACAACATCTAAGGGGTTCATGAGCAACATGTTGCCCCTGAGCCAATGGTTGGGGATCACTGCCATAAAGTATCTAATGCCATAAAATGATACTTTGACCGATGCCCTCTGCTAGGGTGAGGATTAGAGGCCTTGTATCAGTTTGTCACAAATACTTGCCTATCAGGATAACCATTTGCCCAAGTGAAACGTGCCTTGCATCTAGCTGATCCAAAAGTGAAAAGTCCTATGTTAGACAGGTCCTCCCTGGCTCAAATAGATAACTGGGTAATCAAATCAGTCCCTGAATCCATTTATACCAAGAGTAAATTTCAGTAACCCGTTAAAAAGGCACCCAACCTTCAGATAGAACCTCTTTGCTCCTCATTACAAGGGATGCCCTTGTGATCCATAATTTCCCTTTCTAAGCATTATTGATGCCGGTATTGGGGAACAATTACCCTCTCCGCTCATCATGTATTTCTATTACCCTTTTAATACAGAATACTTTGATGGCCCTTGCTTCTGCTGACTGGCACTGCTGGCTGCAGTTAGGTTGCCCACAGTACCCCCCGGCCCTACTCCATCAAGGATTTGCTGAACTTATTCCTATTAACAGTATATGTAACCTGAATATTTTGAAAACCTAAGTGCAAAACCTTTCATTTCTCAGCAATGCCCAGGTCATGAGTCAGTTAGTATAGTAGTAGTTAGTTTGTTAGTAGCCAGTGCTGCTACTAACAAAAACGGGCCCCTGACCATCAGAGAGCACTATGCCTCCTGTTTTTTGTCATTTCTCACAATAAACAAAATCTGAAATTGAAAGAAAAGTCTCATTGTACTTCTGGTACAATCAAAACAAACCAGCTAAGAAGCTCTCTGTATAAACAGAGCTGGAGCCTTTGTTAGTAGGGATGAGGGAATGCTTTTGCCTACTATGGATTCAAGGCTAAATTTTCATTTGTGTGGGTGTCAAAAAAATTCCGAATCTGCACTGGCATTTTGTTTTGCCCGGAAAAAAAAATTGCATTTCTTAAGAGTGGAGATAAATGCAAGGAAAATGCCCATTGGGCACAAACACCCATTGAAGTCAATGCATTTGGTGCAAGAAAAACCTATTGACTCCAATGCATTTAGCAGGAGTAAAACACAAGGAAAAATGCCCTTTGGCTCCAATGCATTTGACTCATTGAGGCACGTGATGAAATTTCACCATTTTGCTATTTTTCCTCTGTTTTGCAAATTTTATGGCAAAGCAAAACATGCCAATTTCCCTCATTGCTATTTGTCATGGTTTGTCATAAGCGACTCATTATACAGAGGGCTTTTAGGGGACTGCCCATTTGTTATGACTGTACTTGTAAGAACCAGAAGTAAAATGTGACTTTACTTTCAGTTTCAACATTTGCCCTGTTTAGTGCAAGAAAAAACAAAAGCCATAGATATGTCCTGATGAAAACTATAGCCACAAGCCCTATTATTGAATAAAAAGGGTGACATACTGCCCCTGTAATTGGTTGGCAGCTACTAAATCCACGATTATTGGTACAGAATGTTTAGGGTATTTGGAAGCTACAATTGATTTGCCACATCCCCAAGCAGGGTCGGACTGGGGGGTGCGGGGCCCATCGGGGCTCCCACCCCAGGGGCCCTGCAGGTGCCCCCGCCAGTTGTGTCCCCTACCCCCCCAGGGGCTACCTAACCCCCCCGCAGGGCCCCACCCGATGTATAAATTTAATGCGTCAGGGGAGGAACAGCCAGTAGGGGGAGCGCCAGCAAAGGTCGGACTGGGCCGCTGGGGCCCACCGTGATTTTTCCCGGTGTCCCGGCGGCCCAGTCCGACCCTGTCACCAAGGACAACAGGACTAACATTAGGATTAACAGGGCTAGAGCCTGGGGCTTGGGGAATATCACAGACTGCTGAGCAGCTACTAAAAAGTA
The DNA here is from genome assembly GCF_000004195.4 of Xenopus tropicalis. Classification (NCBI taxonomy): domain Eukaryota; kingdom Metazoa; phylum Chordata; class Amphibia; order Anura; family Pipidae; genus Xenopus; species Xenopus tropicalis. The sequence goes on from NC_030682.2 coordinate 140,687,518, forward strand.
ATGAGAGGAGACTTTGGGAATAGAAATGTTGACAGATACTCTTAGTTAAATTCCTATAAAGCTCAGCGATATATCTGTCTGGGAAATATTCCTACCAGCCAATATATTTCCCCTTTAAAGCAATTTGGCATCCCTATTGGACACAGACACACTATTCTTTCTAACAACAAACCACAAGCCAAAAGGAGTGTCACCAGATGAATAATACATAGTTTACTCATGGGTTCATTGTTTTGTGTGTGAAATATTATGTTTTACTTGTTTATTAACACTGGAAAGTCACAAGGGAATTGAAGGAATTCTCAAAAGGAAATGGTATTGGACAAATAAAACAACACATTTTTGAATAGCCACAAAGGCCTGGCCCTAGGGCAGCACAAATTAAGGGGTAGAATGCCACGCAGTCGCACCTCCTCCTCTAATGACGGCCTCTTGGCACCCTGAAAAGGAATCCGGCCCTGCTGTCATCTATAATTCCTTCCATTTATCCTTTGATTTCATTGTTGGGTGAGCAGGAGGACCCTCTGACACCTGGGCCAATGGGGACCTTTCCTGGTATTTTGGTGGATCAGACTGACACTGACCTAAGAAAGTGACCCTGTGACAAGCAAGCTCAAGTTACTCCCACTCCCACTTCAAATATCAGGTCTAATGTGGCATTTCTAATTAGATGAAAGGAATAAGACTAGAAGTAGGAGTAGGAGACCTCAGTCTAAAACAAGTCTATAGTCTCTAAATGAGGACCAGTCAATGTGAAGGCTAGTGGCTATGCTGTAAGTCAGTGATCCCCAACCAGTGGTTCAGGGGTAACATGTTGCTCCCCAACCCCTTGGGCGTTGCTCTCAGTACCCCCAAACCAGGGAGTTATTTTTGAATTCCTGACTTGGGGGCAAGTTTTGGTTGAATAAAAACAAGATTTCCTACCAAATAAAGCCCCTGTAAGCTGATAGGGTGCATAGAGGCCCCTAATAGCCAATCACAGCCCTTATTTGGCTCCTCCATGAACTTTTATGGTGCTTGTGTTGCTCCCTGAATCTTTTTACATTCGACTGTGGCTCACGAGTAAGAAAGGTTGGGGATCCCTGCTTTAAGTGCTATAGACGATTGAGAGATGGGGGTTTAGAGTGGTCCAACAGGGAGTGGTAGTGAATCTGAATCTTGGTGGTTCCCACTCCAAAGGAGTTGCACCCGTTCTAGAGCAGGAGCAGCTAGGACAAATTCTGCATGCCATTTACTTAAGTAGGGGTCCCCAACCGGGGACCGGTGCCAGGCCGTGGGCTATGCTGAACCGGGCCACCTCTGGTCCCAATTACCTGTGAACCCAACTCCCTGATGTGTTACACAGCCATGCCAACAGCTATGCGAAGCCCAGGAAGCTTTCTACTGATCACGACAAGGGCCAAAGTACTTTATTAAGCTGTATGTTATAATACTAATAATAAAGTGCATAATATAAAATGTAATAATTAAATTATATACTATGCACTAGTTGCACCCCCCCCCCCCCTATCCCCGGTCCTTGGAAAAATAGTCTTGCTTGAAACTGGTCCGTGGTGCAAAAAATGTTGGGAATCACTGCTTAAGGATAAGTCACATAAATCTCCAGGGTTGTCCTACCTCCCAGAGTCCTACAATTTGAAACACCCCCTGATCTATTTTCAGACAATTATACCAATAAGCAACCTCAACCCTTTTCATTCCAGTGAGTTGCCATGGCCTTTTGTTGTGAATAGGGACTGTTGGGCACTGGGTGGAGGGTTCCTGGAGACATTTAGGTGAGAAGCCCTCGTAGCTCCCCCAGTAGAACTGCAATCCCCGGCCTTGGGCAACGTAGGCAGCAGCAGCCTCCCTGAGATCCTCGTTTTGTTTTTGTGTTTTGGAGAGTGAGTCACTGTCATTAGCAGTAAATAGATTTGCCTTTTTAGGTTATGCTATGGGAGTCACTTGTGCGCCGGCAGATTAAGCAGGACTCACTGGGGTGGCTTCCCAGCACTGCGTGACCAGCTTAGTTAGCAGAGGGATTGTGGGAATTGCACTCACTGATGATGAAGGAATAGCTGATAACTGAAGGAACGTGACCTGAGTGACCTGATGTCTCTGTGAGGGGATCATCGGGAGCCACAGACCAGCCGCTCTCATTGGCTACGGCGTGACTAATGTTTCCTCTCGCAGATTAGAGACTGTCTAACAGCCCAAATAAAGGATATCGAGTAACCCCAGCCGATAGGCCACTTCTTGGAACATGAATGTAGAGTTCCAGTAAACTGGTTTAATGCTTCCCTGGCACAAGTATGGCACCGGGGGGCATTTATCTGGCTTCACTGCTATTGTTTAAGTCTGATTATACATTGAGAGGGGTTGTGCACCTATGAGTTAAGTTTTAGTATGATGGAGAGAGTGCTATTCTGAGACAATTTGCAATTGGTCTTCATTTTTTATTATTTGTAGTTTTTTTAATGATTTTACTTTTTGTTCAGCAGCTCTCCAGTTTGGAATTTCTGCAGTTGTCAGGTTGCTAGGGTCCCAATTGCCATAGCAACCAGGGAGTAATTTGAATAAAAGACAGGCATATGAATATAAAGAGGGCTTAAATAGTAAAATAAGTAATAAATAGTAACATAAACAATTACATTGCAGCAGCACAGAGCAGCGACTCTCATTTGAAAGCTGGAAAGAGTCAGAAGAAGAAGGCAAAACATTTATAAACGATAAAAAAATAATGGTTGCTATGGGAAACATCACCGGTGATATTTGTCTCCAATGTGAGTAAATGCTCCCCATAATGTACACATGGGAAGCCCTTTGCATTCAGTGCAGCTTTACTTCAAATGCAGCGGTGAGCTCTCTGTTAACCCATGGTTGTCAATTTTAATACATACACCCCCAACTGTAGGGCTTCTATAACAACTCACAGGCATAGCTAGGGCAGCTCTCCAGCTGGTGCCAGTGGCACTGCACATGCTCAGTGGGCTCTGAGCTGCTGTAGGTACTTACTGGGCATTCAGGGGACACAGCAGCCCATCTGTAATTGGTACTAAGTAATCTGTAATTGGTGTAAACTTGAACCAAACTTCCAGAGGGAATGGTTACTTATGTAAAATGGGGGGTGTGGTCTTAATCTCATTGGTGGACAGTGGCACTGAAAATCAACAGTCCAATATGAGAAAAGGCAATTGGTGCACAATAAGGGTCTAAAGGGACAATTTTAGTATTGGTATTATGGGATGCAATACTGTTGTTGTAGAGTAATTGAGGTATTTAGGGGCCTTATGGGACTTGTAGGTTTAGTAGACTGTTTGGGCACAGTATTAAGGGACATTATAGACTGTGTTTGGGGGGCATTATGTACCGAGCATTATGAGCATTGTTTTGTGTGGCCTTATGGATTGTAGGGGCAGCACTTTGGGGACACTATGAACTGTGGAATAGCGATTTTGGGTGGCACTAGAGTGGCACTTGTGGCCTGTGGCAGCTTAGTATTAGCTAAATCTTGGTGCAGGGCCTGTGGTCTTCTGGTTATGCCCCCGATAATGAGCGCATTATGTTCACACCTGCCGGGGTCGGGGGTGGATAGGGACTATGTGCTGATATAAAGTATTGGGGGGGCATCTTTGTAGGTTGGGATCATTATTGCCAGACAGTTCCTGACCCCCCCCCCCCCCCCCCCATGCTGGTACAGCCTCTCTGTGCCTCAGACCCTTCAGGGAGCTTTTGATGCCATTTAAAATGTTTGTTGTGGGGACACATTTGTCCCTCCCATTCCTTCATGGGAACAAAATCTATCACTGATACAGCGACTTATTCCCCTCGCAGCGCTGCGCCAAGAAACAGACCAACCGCCTCTGTGCCACGAATGATAAATGGAATCCGCACTAATTACCTCCTGATTAATGACTTTACCACTTTTATTGCGCATTATAAAAATACATTTTCCCATAGGAAAATCGCCTCTTCCTCTTTTAAAAAGGGAATGACCTGTTCCGAGTCCCTTTTCCGCGGCCCGGGGCGGAAACCCTACTGCAAGGACCAAGAATTTCCTATTTTCTCACGGCCCCCGGCAATCTGTCGGGTCATTAATAAGATGGAAGCAAAACATAAATGACGGGTAGGAAATACAAGGTAGCGGCTCTGTATTCTATCATCTTGGGGAAAGATAATGGTCCGGCATATTCTCAGGACCCAACTGGATACTAAAGGGTAACTATACCCTATTTATAAGTAGCTCCCCTGAGCAAATACATGAGGCAATGGTAACACTTGGAAAATAATTCCTTTTTATTTACCTATACAACATGCCTCATTTTGGACATAAAACAGTGATTCAGTTGCAAGGGCCGCTCCTGCTTGCGAAACTGTCAGTATGAGCCGCCGCTTGTTGCAAAATAAAAGCATAAAAAAATGCATTTCAAAAGGTTCAGTTACGGAACAATCCGTGTTTTCATAAAGCTTCAGTAGAACTTCTGGTGAAATGCAGATTCTTTTTTAATGATGTGGCAAATTCTTCATTAAAAAGATGATTAACAAGAGGTTCCCTCTTTTTTATTGTATATTATATATATATATATAGTATGGCAGAGATGTAATAACCAAGGGCGGCTCTGTATCAGCCCAAGGGAAGCCTTGCCGGGGAATATGTTGGTTTGCACTATGGCTGCTCAGTTTATTATTATATGAGTGGAATATAGAGGGTTGCCCTAAGTGGGGCAAGGCGCCCGTATTCTGCTTTGAAATCCTGGCAGGGGAGGAGGGACTAAAACACTGATGTTACAAATTGTAACAACTTCTCTACAGCTTACAGACAGCATGCAGGAACTACATAACCCACAATGCATTGCACTGGGATGTTCCTTTCCTTATTGACATCATGTGTGCAGCAGGGAATTGTGGGATTGGGAGGAGGCAGGCTGAAGGCAGGCTGAGAACAGGCGACTACTGTTACATTTATTTGAGTCACAACGTAGTCAGCCAGATCAGCAGGGGAACAGGGGGCGGGGCTTAGGGAACAGGTCCAAACCATATTATTATATTAATTAATCATGAAAAGGCTGCATATTTTTAAATTGATGTATATTGCAAAGTTGCTTAAAATTATGTTTACTTTTATAAACTGTAAGGGGGTGGAGTTCCCCTTTAAAACTCTGATGTGCCCCTTATCTATGGAAAGAACAGCAGGCAGGGCTATGTATGTGCAGCCTTTGGCCATACACCTATATACGGGATATACAGCAGCTGAGCCCGGGATCCTCTCACCCAGCACAATGGAATGTACCGTGTGTATCTGAGTTACTCAGCCCAATGGAATGCACAGTGCAGTTGTGCCCCTCTGAGTGCTTTACTCACACATATTCAATGTATAGTGCTACAGCTATTCCTGGCGCATTACTGGCTGCTCTGGATGACCAGACCCCCCCCCCCCCCACCCAATGTCAGCTCCTTAGGTTAAACCCCCATTGGCTTCTTGTAATGAGATTATTGGCATTCCAAGGGGCTATGTGAGGTAACCATTAAGCGGCTAGTAAACAATGGAGTGTGACAAATAACTGAAACTGCCATCTAAATGTCATATACAAATCCTGCATTTATCCCTCAGATGTGTTTGCTATTTGCCCACGTTCAGAATTCAATATGAACACACAGTATACAGATTAGAAGAATGGTGGAAACAGGGTCGGACTGGGCTGCCGGGACACCGGGAAAAATCTCAGTGGGCCCCGGCGGCCCAGTCCGACCCTTGCCGACACTCCCCCTGTCCGACCGCTCCTCCCCTGACACGTTATATTTACGCGCCCGGGGACGTCAGGTGGGGGCCCTGCAAGGTGGGTTAGGGGGGCCCCTGCGGGGGGGAGGGGGGCCAGAGCGGGAGCCCCGGTGGGCCTTTCACCCCTCAGTCCGACCCTGGGTGGAAATGTAATTCCAATACAAATAGAGCAGCGTAAAGGGCACCCCTGGGGCAATGAAGAAAGAACCCTCACATTTAGGGTGCTATGTGTGTGCAGGGTGGGTATTTGGCTATAATTCCCTGCACTTTGGGGCACATTACATGTGTCTGTATCTTGGACTTGGAGCAAAAAGATAGGGAGCATCTCAGAAAGGTTTATGGGGCTCCGATAACAATATCCTTATATTTTACAACAGGGGGTACTTTATTTATTATAATATACAAGTTTCACTGAGTCATGTGACAGAAATGACATCACTAAGCTCCGATTATAACTGATGACATCACTAAGCACTGTTTATAAGGATATAATTTACAGTTTGGTCCCATAGGGAAATGACCAAACTGTATATTATAATTATATAGGAGAAATATACAAAATGATACATAAAGGCACTCATCATCATTGAAAAGAGAAGGAGGCCTGGGTGCTCCAGCCCCGGACCCTCAGCGCAGGTTTATTAAAGAGGGACAGACTCCCTAGGACAACTGAAGTTTTATCCGAGTTGTTCCCTATATAATGTTTATTATTATCATTAACATTTATTTATAAAGCGCCAACATATCCCGCAGCGCTGTACAATAAGTGGGTTACATACATTGGACATACAGAGTAACATATAAAGCAATCTGTAGCCGATACAGGAGGGGAAGAGAGCCCTGCCCAAAAGAGCTTACAATCTACAAGCTGTGGAAGAAACGTTCCAAGATATATCCTGGACTTTGCACAGTGCACACAGGGTGGCCTTAAATTAGTTCACCGATTGGCTGTGCTACAAATTCTAGGGAGGCCCCCCCCAAAATGTCCTTGGACGACCATATTATATACTCATAGCAACCAGACAACTTTGATTACTCTGCTACAGGTAAAATACTGAAAGCACATCTCTGGTTGGTTGCTGCACTGAGGCACATTTGTGTTAATAAGCGAGGGAATTCTGTAGCTCTGATTGGAAGGCTGCAATGGTAATATTATGGATCATTGGTAACTATGGGCAGCAGCTGCTGGAAACGGAGGAATACAGCTACAAAATACAAATATAACATAATTGGAGGATACTTGCAGTATAGGATCATTCCTTATTCTGCAGATTGATGGCGCTATATAAATAATAATAATTTCTGCAGGGTTTAGTTCCCCTTAAAATGCTGTTAATTTCAAAGTATGTGTATATGTGGCTCTACCCCCCCTCCCCACCACACAGCCCTCACCTGCAATGATTTATAAGGTATCAGGTGACAGTTTTCAAATAGATACCCCATGCTGAGCGGAAAATCTAGAACATGTTGCAATCTCCTGAAAGGTGAAAGGATGGTAATATTATTCCCCATACTGTGTCCTATTCCCATAGCACAGTGACACCTAGTGGCCGTGAGTAATACATTGCCCTATATATTTTACAGTATTACAGGGGCTCATTTTCTAATGAGGGCTAAGCACAAAGTTTTGCAAAAATGTGCAAAATATTCTGTATTTTTCTCTGAATTCCAGTTAAAAATATAAATGCATCACTAACTGGCATCAGGATAAAACATTACAGCTCTTTCAACTATGTCCCAAAGCACTGCTACCAAGTTGGGAACAGCTACAAAACACACTATCCTTGCCCCAACGAGATTATTTTAAGTATCCCCAAATTGCGAGTTTCATACTACCTATCCTCAGGGGCAATACTGCGGATCAAACCTTTACAAGCTTTGAAAATATGTGTCGACAAAAGGCCACTCCTGCACGATGTAGCTCCTCCATATACCAAATCCTACCAACACAAGCAAACCCTTCAAGCAAAATTTACCCAGGAGTGTCGGACAGATGCTGGCGCTGTGGACAATTACCAGGTACTCTACTTCATATACTATGGGACTGCCCCCAGATACAAACATTTTGGACTGAACTTCTACAGATTTGCAACGACAAACTACAATTGGGCATAAACAACAAACCAGCAATAGTTCTACTACACCACAATATTCAGCCAGTCTCAACCTACAAAAATCACTTACCCAATACGCACTTAATGCGGCTAAACTGCTGATCCCTCGGAAATGGAAATCGACAACATTACCCCCTATTACAGAATGGATCCAAGAGATGGAGGACATACGCAAATTTGAGGACTTACATACAGATTCATACAAGTCCGCACAAAACCACTGGGCCACATGGCGACTATGGCAAGCATACCTGGATACATGGCAAACAAAATGACCCAATGCTGCTATGAGTGGCGACTCTGCCGGACTGCGTCCATAAAATAATCCCAAGGGCTAAGAAACTATTTAATGGTGAAACAAAGGTTAGTCTTTCTCCTATCAGACAATCTTCCGTCTAGAACCCCCCTTCTCCCACCACCCCCCCGACATAATAACCCAATCCAACAATCATTAGCAACCCCAACAACCGACAGCTTTACTATATTTTCTCTTTTGTTTTTTATTCTTTTCTTTCTGCATATTCATATAAAAGGCGGTAGGAGATACAAAAATTTCTCACACCTACCTCAATACGCCTATTATGCCTGTTTTTTTCTAAGAAAAGTCATTTACTGTCCTATTCAGTGCAATGTTGGATTGATTATAAAATCTAATAAAAAATGTAAAAATAAAAAAAAAAATATATATATATATACGTGTACTGTATATAAATGCAGCCAAATCCGAGAGAATGTATGGCTCAAATGCAGCTCCTATCAGGCAAGCTTTCTGGATAGATATAAATGGAATAGCAGGACATGTCTTGGGGGAAACAAGCAGAATACCCAAGGCTATTGTGATACTAATATCTACAGTAAGTATTAGTGGTTGTATATGTAGTTTATGTATGTGAGTGTATAGATAGGTAAGTATAGGGTGTGTGCTGGGTTTGCTTGGAAGGGTTGAACTTGATGGACTCTGGTCTTTTTTCAACCCTATGTAACTATGAAACCATGGCCACTATCAGATCAATATCAGACTTTGGAAGCTCTTGTTCCATAGGTCAGATTGACAGATTGAGGGGGATCCAAGAGACCTAATCTACCCCTCAACCTATTTTATCACTGGGAGAGTTACCTGACACTGCCTGTACTATTGGGGCTCCTACTCCTAGCCTACTCATAGGATCTAGGGTCCCTCCTGGCCTGAACAGCCTAAGCTCTCCCACTAGAAACCCTACTCAGAACACAGTAACAGATAGGCTCCTACCCTTTACTCACTGGAGTCACTCACACGTAGGCATGTCCCCTTCACCACAAGATTGAAGTTCAGAAAGAGGCAGCTTTGATTGTTCTTCTGGGTACCTTATTAAAGCCTGATCTGCTGCTTTGATTCTTACCTGCCTGATTCTTCAGACATGTAACTCTTGCTTCACCTGCCTGGTTCTTCAGACCTGTAACTCTTGCTCCTCCTGCCTGGTTCTTCAGACCTGTAACTCTTGCTCCACCTGCCTGGTTCTTCAGACCTGTAACTCTTGCTCCTCCTGCCTGGTTCTTCAGACCTGTAACTCTTGTTCCACCTGCCTGGTTCTTCAGACATGTAACTCTTGCTCCTCCTGCCTGGTTCTTCAGACCTGTAACTCTTGTTCCACCTGCCTGGTTCTTCAGACATGTAACTCTTGCTCCACCTGCCTGGTTCTTCAGACCTGTAACTCTTGCTCCACCTGCCTGGTTCTTCAGACCTGTAACTCTTGCTCCTCCTGCCTGGTTCTTCAGACCTGTAACTCTTGCTCCTCCTGCCTGGTTCTTCAGACCTGTAACTCTTGCTCCTCCTGCCTGGTTCTTCAGACATGTAAATCTTGCTCCACCTGCCTGGTTCTTCAGACCTGTAACTCTTGTTCCACCTGCCTGGTTCTTCAGACCTGTAACTCTTGCTCCACCTGCCTGGTTCTTCAGACCTGTAACTCTTGCTCCACCTGCCTGGTTCTTCAGACTTGTTACTCTTGCTCCACCTGCCTGGTTCTTCAGACCTGTAACTTTTGTTCCACCTGCCTGGTTCTTCAGACCTGTAACTCTTGCTCCACCTGCCTGGTTCTTCAGACCTGTAACTCTTGCTCCACCTGCCTGGTTCTTCAGACCTGTAACTCTTGTTCCACCTGCCTGGTTCTTCAGACCTGTAACTCTTGCTCCACCTGCCTGGTTCTTGAGACTTGTTACTCTTGCTCCACCTGCCTGGTTCTTCAGACTTGTAACTCTTGCTCCTCCTGCCTGGTTCTTCAGACTTGTAACTCTTGCTCCACCTGCCTGGGTCTTCAGACTTGTAACTCTTGCTCCACTTGCCTGGTTCTTCAGACTTGTAACTCTTGCTGTTATACCCTGTCCCAAGCCTTTTCCTATCCTAGGTGTGAGTATTAGAACCCCCCCCCCCCTTCCACTTTTACCCTAATGGTCCTTGCAGTAACCATGTGTAATTAGCCCTTATGCATTGTATTAGCTTTTTGCCCTCTATGGGGGCAAACTTTGCAGCTTTGATCAGGAACACAGCTACAGGTTTAAGGCTAATTAACCCCATTTAATATCAGAAATGTCCCACAGTCCCTTGTGTGGATCAGTATAAGGGCTGTGATGGGACAGTAACCCCAGTGTAAGGTGTGCGTTTGAATCAAATAAACCAAATTCATGGGAATCTATTGGGCACGAATATTGGCAGTTGCTTGGCACAGAGTCTACGTTACACCCATTCCCCCTTAATATCTATATTTCACTCACATTACATTAAAGCGAAAGTACATAGTTAAATAATAAATACCAGTGTATTACTGAGCGCTCATGCCTGTGACTGCGCCGCCTCCGGACAGGAAAGCACGGGAGCTCTGGTTCTGCTGCCGGAGATACTAACTGCCGTGTCTAAGTGCCGGCGCCGTTGGCATAACGATACCAATGAGTGACTCACCCCTCCCCCTCTCCCCGGTCCCATGATGAGAATTTTTATATTCAGAATACTTCTGCAGATTTACACAATTCTCTGAAATGAATTCCGTTCCTTCTTTGTTCATAACTCTCTGATACTGAGATTCCATAAGGGGCAAATCCCCTGCGCAGAGAGATCGGATACGGCTGTGTCTGGGAAAGGTATTCCCACTGCAAGAGCTTACGCTCCATTTACCCAACGTGCCAGGAAGGCAGTTCCTTCTTAAATGCTTTGTTAATAATTTAACTCCAATGCATTTTTAATACAAAGCTTTCATATAGTGTATTTAGCCTGTAGCGAGATACTGTTATATCTATTCCTCCAATTCCACATGAACAGCCCCCTACAGTTACTCATACACATTATAGAGCGAGGCATAGAGCCATGGTAGCATAGGGATTCCCCTGTACTAAGCACAATTCAGCAGGAACAGCCCCCTATGTTTGCTCATAGCCTGTACAGAGAGATACCATAAAACTATGGCAGCATAGGGATCCCCCGTACTAAGCACAATTCAGCAGGAACAGTCCCCTAAGTTTGCTCATAGCCTGTACAGAGAGATACCATAAAACTATGGCACATAGGGATTCCCCTGTACTAAGCACAATTCAGCAGGAACAGCCCCCTAAGTTTGCTCATAGCCTGTACAGAGAGATTCCATAAAACTATGGCAGCATAGGGATTCCCTTGTACTAAGCACAATTCAGCAGGAACAGCCCCCTAAGTTTGCTCATAGCCTGTACAGAGAGATTCCATAAAACTATGGCAGCATAGGGATTCCTCTGTACTAAGCACAATTCAGCAGGAACAGCCCCCTAAGTTTGCTCATAGCCTGTACAGAGAGATACCATAAAACTATGGCAGCATAGGGATTCCTCTGTACTAAGCACAATTCAGCAGGAACAGCCCCCCTAAGTTTGCTCATAGCCTGTACAGCGAGATACCATAAAACTATGGCAGCATAGGGATTCCTCTGTACTAAGCACAATTCAGCAGGAACAGCCCCCTAAGTTTGCTCATAGCCTGTACAGAGAGATACCATAAAACTATGGCACATAGGGATTCCCCTGTACTAAGCACAATTCAGCAGGAACAGCCCCCTAAGTTTGCTCATAGCCTGTCCAGAGAGATACCATAAAACTATGGCAGCATAGGGATTCCCCTGTACTAAGCACAATTCAGCAGGAACAGCCCCCTAAGTTTGCTCATAGCCTGTACAGAGAGATACCATAAAACTATGGCAGCATAGGGATTCCTCTGTACTAAGCACAATTCAGCAGGAACAGCCCCCTAAGTTTGCTCATAGCCTGTACAGAGAGATACCATAAAACTATGGCACATAGGGATTCCCCTGTACTAAGCACAATTCAGCAGGAACAGCCCCCTAAGTTTGCTCATAGCCTGTACAGAGAGATACCATAAAACTATGGCAGCATAGGGATTCCTCTGTACTAAGCACAATTCAGCAGGAACAGCCCCCTAAGTTTGCTCATAGCCTGTAAAGAGAGATACCATAAAACTATGGCACATAGGGATTCCCCTGTACTAAGCACAATTCAGCAGGAACAGCCCCCTAAGTTTGCTCATAGCCTGTACAGAAAGATACCATAAAACTATGGCAGCATAGGGATTCCTCTGTACTAAGCACAATTCAGCAGGAACAGCCCCCTAAGTTTGCTCATAGCCTGTACAGAGAGATACCATAAAACTATGGCAGCATAGGGATTCCTCTGTACTAAGCACAATTCAGCAGGAACAGCCCCCTAAGTTTGCTCATAGCCTGTACAGAGAGATACCATAAAACTATGGCACATAGGGATTCCCCTGTACTAAGCACAATTCAGCAGGAACAGCCCCCTAAGTTTGCTCATAGCCTGTACAGAGAGATACCATAAAACTATGGCACATAGGGATTCCTCTGTACTAAGCACAATTCAGCAGGAACAGCCCCCTAAGTTTGCTCATAGCCTGTACAGAGAGATACCATAAAATTATGGCACATAGGGATTCCCCTGTATTAAGCACAATTCAGCAGGAACAGCCCCCTAAAAGAGATACCATAAAACTATGGCAGCATAGGGATTCCCCTGTACTAAGAGTATATTTACCCTTTTCTTCTTCTATTTAATCCTACACCATTAGCTTGATATACAGTACACCGTACCTACCACCAGGGGGTGATCAAACTCTGTTGTATGAGTTGCAGCGTTACAGTAACTATATGATCCTTACAATACTTACAGCAAACGAAATCCTTCTTTCCCATTGGCTTACAATATAAGACATCACTTCTATACCTGCTAGATGTGCAACAGGCATTTTAAAGGGGAACTCCACACAAAAACTGATTTTTGCACTATAACAAAAGCATCTTTCCAAGATACAATCATTATAATTTTCATTTCAGTTCATAGAAAAATCCATCTTTATTTCTAAATGGCACCACCAGATGGCGCACTTAGCGCAATTACCTACCTGTGAATTCCCCATAGCTAATATATTAGACTGCAGTAATGTTCATTCTGATTGGCTGAGGTGAGATTTGGCTTAAATAACAGTTGGATTTCAGGATGACAGACCTTCCTAGGGGGTTGTGGCTGAGGGAAGTTTAACTTGATATTTTAAGGTAAATCTATTACTTGCATTACTGACTTTAAGAGTATTATGGGAGATATAGTTCAGCAGGTTTGTGCCACTTCTTTTTCATTGCTAATTAGAAATAAATTGTATTATAATAAATTAAATTTTGCTGATTGCAGGCCTTGTCCTTATGGGAACTGCAATGGATAATAGTAATAAGTACAATGTTTTTATTATTCACTAGCTCCATGAGATACACATAGATTATTTGTGTTCATAGGTTGGTCCTATGCTCCATAGACACAAACTTAGGGGGCTGTTCCTGCTGAATTGTGCTTAGTACAGGGGAATCCCTATGCTGCCGTAGTTTTATGGTATCTCTCTGTACAGGCTATGAGCAAACTTAGGGGGCTGTTCCTGCTGAATTGTGCTTAGTACAGGGGAATCCCTATGCTGCCATAGTTTTATGGTATCTCTCTGTACAGGCTATGAGCAAACTTAGGGGGCTGTTCCTGCTGAATTGTGCTTAGTACAGGGGAATCCCTATGCTGCCATAGTTTTATGGTATCTCTCTGTACAGGCTATGAGCAAACTTAGGGGGCTGTTCCTGCTGAATTGTGCTTAGTATAGGGGAATCCCTATGTGCCATAGTTTTATGGTATCTCTCTGTACAGGCTATGAGCAAACTTAGGGGGCTGTTCCTGCTGAATTGTGCTTAGTACAGGGGAATCCCTATGCTGCTATAGTTTTATGGTATCTCTCTGTACAGGCTATGAGCAAACTTAGGGGGCTGTTCCTGCTGAATTGTGCTTAGTACAGGGGAATCCCTATTCTGCCATAGTTTTATGGTATCTCTCTGTACAGGCTATGAGCAAACTTAGGGGGCTGTTCCTGCTGAATTGTGCTTAGTACAGGGGAATCCCTATGCTGCCATAGTTTTATGGTATCTCTCTGTACAGGCTATGAGCAAACTTAGGGGGCTGTTCCTGCTGAATTGTGCTTAGTACAGGGGAATACCAGAGGCGTGGCTCTATAGTGTCTCTCAGTAGAGGCTGTGGGGAAAGTTCGGGGCTGTTCTTGGAACTTTTTCCCATGAAAACAATCTCCCAGCAGTTTTTCTATTCAGTAAATAATAATTACCTGTGAGCAGTGACAGTGGGTAATGGGCTCCGGTGCCGGCATCGCTATCCATTCTAATCCCAGCATGGTGCCGGAGACATGATAAAAAGGAAACTTAGGAAGCCGCGTGGATCTCATTTTTTCACACAGGTGAGAGATGACTTTAGGATTTATCACCGTTCATATGTGACCCAGTCTTGATAAATTAAGTTTAGATGATTTATGGTTCATGTGCCTCCCACATTAAAGGCCCAGGCGGCCCCTGCCGTGACAGGAGGGAGATAGATGGGTTTTCATGTAATGCGCTTAAAGGCACATTTTCCTTTGCAAAGAGAACTCCATTTATCCTGTGAATCGAGGCGAGGGCGCGTCTGGCTTCTGCTGTATATTGATACATACGGACGGAGGTGTTCGACTACACAACTCTGCCTGAGCTTTGCTACATACAAATGGTAATGGGGACAACACATTAGGGAGAGCCTGACGCTCTCGTGATTGGAAAAATACATTGAGGGGGAGATAATAAAACCGGAGTAACCCATAGCAGCCAATCAGGCCTTGGCTTTCTATAGCTTTTCCGCTGCTGCTCTAATCAAAGCTCACTGCTAATTGGTTCCCATTCCAGAGTTAAACCCAACATTCTTGCCCTCTCCATGGGGAGTGAGTTTGCTGTTAATCATGGTGCTTCCTAGCACATTGCGCCCCACTATATCTTTACCTGTTTCTTCAGTTATAGGGGTTCATAGCATATGCACTACAGTAGGGATCCCCAACCAGTGGCTCAGGGGTAACATGTTGCTCCCCAACCCCTTGGATGTTGCTCCCAGTGGCCTCAAAGTAGGTGCTCATTTTTGAATTTATGGTAAGGTGAAAACTTTTGGTTGCATAAAAACCAAGTATAATGCCAAACAGAGCCTTCTGTAGGCTGCCAGTCCCCATAGGGGCTATTAAGTAGCCAATTATTGGCACCCCAGGAACCTTTTTCATACTTGTGTTGCTCCCCAACACTTCCATTTAAATGTGGCCTCAAAAGTTTGGGGATCCCAGTGCTACAGAATGGGGTCCAAGAAGGCTTTCAATGTGCAAGGAAATTACTTTTTCTTCAAAATGAAGATGTTACTACCAGAGGCACCCAGCTGTTCTGGAGCATTTGATGTGTCCTAGGTGGCCATACGTGGGGAAAGTAAAGTTCCATGCAATCGTTAAAAGCCATGGATTGGCTGCCCATTTTTGTTTTATGGTCCGTAGCTACTGGGGCAGTACATCCGGACATTTAAGATCTATGAAGGCTGTATAAATAGGCATTTGGTTTTCTGCAGATCTGCTGGACAGTGACCAAGCTATGACTTTCCAATCTTCTTGGGTCTCCTTGAACATATAATGGTAATATTGGCCACCACTATTCCCTTAATGATTGGCCAGCCATGATGTAGGTCATTGATGCTGTAACCCAGCCTCCAGCAGTATTGAAGGATCCCAGAGACCTGCTAGTGCATTCTGGAGAACATCAGAGAATACTCTTTCTTTACTCGGTGCTCACCGTTATCCCCACCATTGCTGGATACCAAGATGAGCATTAGGGACTGTATTGTTGGTGCTAGAAAATAAAAGTTCCTCTCTCCACAACCCCCTTGTGCTTCTCTAGTTTCACTATTCCCCTCATTCAGGAACATGGAATCCTGGTCCTGGTGCTTCTGCCCTCCAGAATTGTCCTCTATTGTGCCTTTTGGGAATTGCCAGAAAACCCTACCTCATCTTAAAACACAGTGGGAATCAGTAATGGGCCGTCTTACTGGCCGTCTTCTCTAGTTTTCAATATATTAGGAGTTCTTACCCTGCTCATATAATAATTTGAAACAACACTGCCATCTGCTGGTCAAATGCAACCTACTGGACACAGTCGGTAGAAAATTAGAAAGTAGAAAATTGTTCTGCTTCTGATGTTGGTCAGTTCTAAGTAGACCAACACCATTAGATGCACTAGATCCACCTGTATACCCACCTTAAGGTCAGTCAGGGTGAAATATGACCTGAAACTGATACACTGACCTATATAATTGGAAAAATGGCTGATTGTTCAATATTCTCCTGAATCATTTGCTATGATCTAATGGGAGTCCTGGCCAAAGGCTGAACCTCCCAGCAAGGGGTTTTAAACAGAAAAAGTTGGACCCCCCCCAGGATAAATACAGGTATGAGTTTTAGTAGGAGAGGAACAAAGCAGCGATAGAGAAGGGCATCCATTAATTTAGTGAATAGCTAAACTGGAGCAGGAATAACAGCCATTTACAGTGAAGTGTGCGCCCCAGGGCACAAGTAATGAGTTGTGTGATTTATGTTGCACCGAGCTCACACCGTAGCCAGACTTACTATTGCGATTTACATGCTCCCACCCCCCCCCCCCCCAATCTCTTTACTGCAGAGCCAAAAAGCACTCCTCTCTTCTCCCCGGCACAAGGGCTCATTATTGCCATCCTTACATTAACCCAGTCTGCCAGGCATGGACGGCTGCAAGTGAGAAAGTGACAAGTCATGGCATGTAAGCGAAAAATAGCATTACGTGTCCGACAGATTGGCCCTTCAGGAACCACCGGCTGCACAGGGATTCTGGGAGTGTTGCTAATTTGTACTTAATTCCCATTCACCCGGGGCCACTTATTGTACAGAAGTGACATCCCATTATCTGCTGGCACGGCAAGCTTGCTTGTAATAGTGTATTAACAAATTCAGCGACACACTGCGACCTGAGTTGAGCTGCCGGCTGCAGTAATGGTTTACAGGCACCTTGGGCCATGGGTTGTTCTAAGGATTAACTCTCCCCACCCAGTCCTGGGGTCCCAAATTACTCTAGTGCCCACCATAATAATCCTAATCCCACTTGACCAGCAGCCACCATTGCTGCAGTCTGTTTAAAGGGGAAACCCAGCATCCAAAATTTGATAAACAGCGCCACACAACACACAAACCCCTAATATACTGATCGCTGTAATCTGTTCCTTCAAACAGTAGGAATAAATACCATTTTATATGCTGAAATCCAGCTGCTAAACAGTTCTTCTCTTTCTGCTTCATTTGAAATCCTGGCAGGGGAGGAGGGACTAAAACACTGATGTTACACATTGTAACAACTTCTCCACAGTTTACAGACAGGCAATATGGAGACGGTAAAGCAAGATTGAGACAGAAGGGCAAGATGGAGACAGTAGGACAAGATGGAGACAGTAGGGCAAGATGGAGACAGTAGGACAAGATGGAGACAGTAGGACAAGATGGAGACAGTAGGACAAGATGGAGACAGTAGGGCAAGATGGAGACCGTAGGACAAGATGGAGACAGTAGGGCAAGATGGAGACAGAAGGGCAAGATGGAGACCGTAGGACAAGATGGAGACAGTAGGGCAAGATGGAGACAGTAGGGCAAGATGGAAACAGTAGGACAAGATGGAGACAGTAGGGGCAAGATGGAGACAATAGGACAAGATGGAGACAGTAGGGCAAGATGGAGACCGTAGGGCAAGATGGAGACCGTAGGACAAGATAGAGACAGTAGGGCAAGATGGAGACAGTAGGGCAAGATGGAGACCGTAGGACAAGATGGAGACTGTAGGACAAGATGGAGACAGTAGGACAAGATGGAGACAGTAGAACAAGATGGAGACAGTAGGACAAGATGGAGACTATAAAGCAAGACTGAGGAAGTAGGGCAAGATGAAGACAGCGGGACAAGATGGTTAATTTGTGTTGCCAAACCTGTGGCCTATTGGCCCATTGGCCCATGAAAGATTCTCAGAGCTGCAGCTGAACAATGGCTGAATACACACAGACTGGCTAGTTCTACTTCATATAATTAATGGAACCCCACAAAATTTGTTTTGCTCAGGGACCCCCCGCAGTTAAAGTCCTGGTAACTATATAACAAGAAGATGTGCCACAACCAGGGCTGTCCTTTCAATTTCAACTGTACGAGGGTTTAGTAAGGAATATAGCATTAAGCAAACCCATGGAACTGAAAAGAGAATGTTCCTCTCTGTTTCTCTCGGCTCATTGTGGATCTGAATTCTCTCAGACTTTCTTTATATTTCTCCCACGACGCGTGGACTTACTCTGTCCCTGCCCCAAGCGCTTCTAACAATACAATTTGCAATTACTGTGGGATAAAGGAATTATATAAAGCAGGAGCAGCGATGAGTGGAATTTATTTGCCAGGCGAAATTCCGCATTTTGCCATTGGCCCCTTTTTGAGCAAAGAAAAGTCCAAGTAAAGCTACTGTACGAGCCACTTCCATTTCAGAGATTCTCCGTCTGCATCTCAGCTCCGCGGGGCATTAAGTCCCGGACCAGAACCTGCTGGGGTTCTTTAGGCACTAGGGCACAGCCAGCTCTCAATTAGTATTATTTTATACGGCCGGGGTGACCCACTCCGCAAAGAAGTCACAGCGCTTTGTCAATTTCTATTGCGTGGAGAAAATGCAGCCTTAATGCAAAATGATATATATAAGCGCAGCAGGGGATGTGCCAGGCTCAGCCGCGTTCTTTTAGCAGATTTGGTGACTGCCTTTCCCACCCAGAGGTGAGTTTGGGGCAGCAGCATTTGTGGCTATGAATTTAGACACAGAAGAACTAAAGAGGATTGAGCTAAAGGAGGAGCTTCAAGAGACGCCAGAAATGAAAACTGAGCACGAAAAGGCAATCACTGAGAGAGGAATGTTGTGCGGCTGAAAAGGAAAAGGAAAAGAGTTGTCCGGCACAACGAGCGTAATGCAAGTGGGGCTTAGCCCCTGCGTATTTATTCAAAGTATAGCAGCAATGTTTCGGGGGCACTTGTTGACACAATCTCAAAGAAAAAGGAAAAGAAACAAAATGAAAAGCAAAATAAAAAGAGAAAGAAGAGAGCAAAGCAGAGAAGAAAAGAATGGAAATGATCCTTCCTGATACAATGCTGAGGAAGTGAAGGAATATGGCGCCTTAGTATTTCCTATGCCGCTACTTGTGCCTGTGATCCAAAAGCCACTGCTGCCCCAGATCGTTTCCTATTCAGTTGAATGGGAAGCGGGGGTATCAGTCACCTATGCAGGGGACTGGGGTGGGTGCTAATTGGGGCATCTGGGGTGGGCAGTGGCTCTATGATTGCCCCCATGAGTAATGCTGATCAAAATGCAGTGTGTGCCATTGCACTGAGTAGTGATGAGCAAGACTGTCTTGTTATGCCTTGCTGAAAAATTCTTGAAAGTCAATGGGCATTTTTTCGCCATTGGAGTCTATGGGCATTTCATGACGAAAACTGGTGAAAATGTTTACTCTTCACTATCACTGAGAAAGAAGTGAGGAAGGGGACAAAGAAGATCTAATGAACCCAAACATCAATATTCTAGGAACTTTCCCCAAACTCCTACAGAAAATTCTAATCTTATTCTTGGAAAGAAAAGAAAGAACTCGGCCTTAATTGTTTTATGTAATGGAGGAGGTGGATTTCTTAAAAATGCTGTTTACATGGGTTTATCCTATAGGCTACAGCTCACCCACTGGGTTTGAAGCTGAAGCCAGGACAATAGCTGATCAGAAACCCAGTGGGTGAGCTGTAGCCCATAGGATAAACCCATGTAAATGGAATTTTTTTAAGAGTTTGGAATTCACTCCCAGAATTCCTTTTGTTTGCTTTTGTCTGTATGAGGCAGTCTCCTCAACCTAATTTATTTGTTTTTAAAAATGCTGAAAACTGAAATCTATAATAAAGAATTACAGTAGAAACTGTTAAGTCGCACCCATAATTTCTACAACAACCCTTTCCTTTTCTTTCCGCTTGTATTGATTGATCAGCCCCTACTGTCTCAAAATATTTGTGATGGAACTACCCTCAAGCATATGATGAGCGGTGCTTATTGACACTGCAATAAATAAAGTATATTAATGGCCCTGATGAAGGTCTGCCCTCTCTGCAGTATGAGATACCAGAGGAAATGTCCCCTGCTGGGCCACCGGGGGGGCCGGGCAAACCAAATATTCTCAGCTTCGTTTTGGTGGTGATCTGGAACCGTGCCAGCAATTCTTTTTGTGGAAATTTGCCCTAAGTTGGCTCCCAATGCTGAAGGACCCACCATATTAAGGGGCAAGGGGGATCTTCTAAAATACCTGTTTTATTATTGTTCCACAAGGTCATACCCAAAATGTTATGTTACACCGCCCATGTACTACTTGTTAGGTTCAGTGCATGAAAACTAATGAGACTTTGCTAAAGCTTTTGATTCAATACCACACAGAAGGTTTTGTTTATACATAAACTAGTTAACTAAGGGTTGGGTGAGTCAGAGTTTGGACTCTTTCCTATTATATATAAATATATATAGAAAGAACGAACAAGGTAACTGCAAGTACATTATTGCTCAGCTGAAAAATAGTTAAAGAGAACAAAACAAAAGAAAATCACTCTCCGAAGCAACAGTCAATTCACCTGTAACAATGCAATTTATGAGCGGATGTTGGGAAGTTGCCCCGTGTATATTGGTCATTTTACATTCCTCCGTGCAGGGGAACCTTTACAATTCCTTAATTATCCCCTTTAGTTCTGTCAGTTGATCGCCGCCTATTCTATGTATACGTAGGCAGGACAAAGGCTTTCACTAAGCAGCATCGCAAGCAATGAAATCCTTTGGCAGACATGGAGGAATTATATGCAATAACTCAATTTCTCCCAGCGATGCCACAATCATTCTAATCATCTGTTATTGGTTCTGCATTCCCCTCTCGCAGACACCTTTGTCAGTGAAAAGCTGATTATGTTCCTGATCCTTCCAGCGCTATGTGGCCTCATTCAATAACTCATTATTAAATGCACGGCCCTAAGAATAGTTTCAGATTTGTTCAGTTTTGAGTAAAGATAATTAATTCAGCTAATTAGATGAATAGGAGCGCCCCTCTCCCAACCGAGCTTCCTAATAGCTTATAATCTGTTGGTTGCCTGGTAATGCAAATAGCTATTACATAGAGTCCAACCTTCAGCTTGATTAAAATGAAACATAAATAATGGATAAGATAAAGTATTTTCGTAATGACAGAGAATGACACAAATCTCCAATTTTAATTAAAGGGGTAGGTCATCTTACTATGTATTTGGACATTTACACGGGAAAGCTCTGGAAGGGACTGCTTAACAGTATAGTAGGAAGATGTCCGTATAGTAGCATGGGATAACATAGCCTCTGAGACGGCTTGAGAGCAGGTTATATAGAAGATGTTGCGTAATAGTAGGGCCCCCCAGTGGGGAGGAAATAGCTCTGGAAGGACTGGCTGTGGATACAGATATAGTTAGGGAAGATGTGCCTATAGTAGCTAGTGAAAAGCCCTCTGGAAGGGACTGCTGTGAGCAGGTTAGTAGGAAGATTGCTTGCCTATAGAGCAGTGGGGATTAAACCTTTGGGAAGGACTGGAGCTGATACTGTTATAGAGAAGAATGTCCATAGTAGCAGGGGATAATAGCCTCTGAAGTACTGGGGCGTGGTAAGCAGAATAGGAGAATTACCTATAGTAGCAGTGGATAATACCTCTGAGACTGGCTGGGATAGCAAATAGTAGGAGAGATGCTGCCCTATATAGCTAGTGGTGAGATAATAGCCTCTGAGACGCGCTGGATAGCAGTTTATAATAGGAGAGATGTGCCTATAGTAGCATGGGGATAATAGCCTTGGAAGGGACTTGGGCCTGTGATAAAGCTGTATAGTAGAGAGAAGATGTGTCCTATATAGCCAGCTGGGATATAGCCTCTGGAAGACTGGCTGGATAGCAGGGTAATAGGGAGAGATGTACCTAAGTAACAGTGGGGGATAATAGCCTCTGCGAAGGGACTGGGCTGTGGGGTAACAGTTTATAGTAGGGAGAGATGTGCCGTATATAGCATGGGCATAATAGCCTCTGGAAGGACTGGGCGTGTATAAGCAGTATATAGGAAGAGTTGCCTATACAGCATGGGGATAATACCTCTGAAATGACTGGGACTGGGATAGCAGGTATCTTATAGTAGATGAGATGTGCCTATATAGCAGTGGGATAAAGCCCTGGAAGACCATGGCTGGGTACAGTATAGTAGAAATGGGCCTATATAGCATGGATAATACCTCTGGGAAGGATGGCGTGCGATAGCAGGTATATAGAGAGACGTGCCGTATAGTAGCAGTGGGATAATAGCCTCTGGAAGGACTGGCTGTGCGATACAGTTTATAGTAGGAGAGATGGTCCTAAGCTACAGGGCGATAATAGTCTCTGGGAAGGACTGGGCTGTGGATAGCAGTATATAGAGAGATTCTCCTATATAGCAGTGGGATAATACCTCAAGGACTGTGATAGCAGGTATAGTAGGGAAATGTGCCTATAGTAGCAGTCGGTTAATACCATGGGAAGGGAACTGGCTGGAAGCATATAGAGGAGAATGGTGCCTTATAGTTAGCATGTGGAAATACTCCTGGAAGGAAGAACTGAGGCGTGATATCATATATAAGAGAGATGTCCTATAGTAGCAGGGGGATAATACCTTGGAAGGACTGGCTGGGATAGCAGTATAGTAGGAGAGATGTGCCTAAGTAGCAGTGGGGAAATAGCCCTCGGGGAATGACTGGGCGTGATAGCAAGGTATTAGTAGGGAGAGATGGTACCGTATAGTAGCAGTGGGATAATAGCCTCTGGAAGGACTGGCTGGATAGCAGTTATATAGGAGAAATGTCCATAGTAGGCAGTGGGGATAATAGCCTTTCTGAAGGACTCTGTGGGATAGCAGGTATAGTAAGGAAATGTCCTATAGTAGCAGAGGGGATAATAGCCTCTGGGAAGGACTGGGCTGTGATAGCAGTATATTAGAGAGATGTGCCTATATAGCTAGTGGGATAATACCTTGTGAAGACTGGCTGAAGCAGGAAGTAAGGAGAATGTGCCTATAGTAGCAGTGGATAATAGCCTCTGAAGACTGCTGGCGATAGCAGTATATAGGAGAGATGTGCCTATAGACGATGGATAATACCTCTGGGAGACTGGCTTGGATAGCAGTATATAGGAGAAATGCCTACTATAGCCAGTGGATAATAGTCTCGGAAGACTGGCTGTGGATACAGGCTTATTATAGAGAATTGCCTAAAGTAGCCAGTGGGATAATAGCCTCTGGAAGGGACTGCTGTGGATACAGATAGTAGGGAGAATGGTTCCATAGTAGCTCGGTTAGCGTGGGATAATAGCCTATGGGAAGACTGGGCTTGGAATAGCATATAGTAGAGAGATGGCCTTAGTTAGCAGGTTGGGATAATAGCCCTGGAAGGACTGGCTTGGATAGCATAGTAGTAGGGAGAGATGGTCCTATAGTGAGCAGTGGGGGGATAATAGCCTCTGAAGACTCTGTGGAAGCAGTATAGTAGGAGAATACACCTATAGTGACAGTGGGATATACCCTCTGGAAGGACTGGGCTGTGGAATAGCAGTATAGTAGGGAGAGATGCACCATAGTAGCAGTGAATATAGCCTCTGGGAAGACTTCGGCTTGGGATACAGTAAGTAGGAGAATGGTGCCTATATACAGTGGGGAGAAATAGCCTTGGAAGGACTGGCTGTGATAGCACGGCTGTTATAGTAGAGAGATGGCACCTATAGTAGCAGTGGGATAATAGCCTCTGGTAAGGCACTGGGCTGTGGATAAGTATAGTAGAATATTGCTCATAGTACAGGGGGATTAATAGCCTCTGGAAGACTGGCTGGATAGCAGTTATATAGAAATGCTCTATAGTACAGTGGGATAATAGCCTCTGGGAAACGGTTCATAGCAGTATAGCTAGAGAATGGTGCTATAAGTAGCATGGGTAAGCCTATGCAAGGATGGCTGTGGTGATAGCAGTAAGTAGGAGATATGTGCCTATATAGCAGCTGGGATAATAGCCTGGAAGTACTGGGCTTGGATAGCAGATAGATTAGGATGAGATTGCCTATATAGCAGCTGGGTAGAGGAAATAGCCTCTGGAAGGACTGGGTGTGGAAGCAGGTATATTAGGAGAGATGTGCCTATAGTAGCAGGTGGGGGATAATAGCCTCGGGAAGCGGGCTGTGATAGCAGTATAGAGAAGAATGCACCTTATATAGCAGGACGATAATAGCCTCTGGGAAGACTGGCTTATAGCGGGTGACTAGAGGATAATGGTTCCATAGTAGCAGTGGGGATGAATAGCCCTGGAAGACTGCTGTGGGATACAGTTATAGTAGGGAAAGATGCACCCTATAGTACTAGGGGATAATAGCCTCTGTGAAGGGACTGGCTGTTGGATAGCAGGTAATAGGAGAGATGTGCCATAGTTAGCAGTGGGGAGAATAGCCTCTGGGAGGACTGCTGTGGTATACACGTATTATAGGAGAATGTGCCTATTATACAGTGGGGAGGGATAATAGCCTCCTGGAAGGACGGCTGGATAGCAGGTATATAGGGAGAGATGTCCTATATAGCAGTGGGGGAAATAGCCTATGGAAGGACTGCTTGATAGCATATAGTAGGAGAGATGGTCGTATAGTAGCAGTGGGATAAAGCCTCTGAAGTGACTGGGCTGTGTAACAGTATAGTAGGAGAATGTGCCTATAGTAGCAGTGGGGCATAATAGCCTCGGGAAAGGGACCGGCTGTGAGGATACAGTATAGTAGGGAAGATGTCCTATTAGCAGTTGGGAGATAATACCTCGGGAACGACTGGCTGTCGGATACAGTATAGTAGGGAAGAGATGTCTGCCTTATATAGCAGTGCGGGATAATAGCCTCTGGAAAACTGGGCTTTATAGCTGGGTATAGTAGAGAGAATTGCCATAGTAGCAGTGGGGGGATAATACCTCTGGGAAGACTGGGCTGTGGCATAAGCAGAACGTAGGAGAATGCACCTATTAGTAGCCAGTGGGATAATAGCTCTGGAAGAGCTGGGCTGTGGAAGCAGTATAGTAGGAGGAGATTGTCTATAGACAGCGAAATAGCCTCTGGGAAGGACTGGCTTGGATAGCAAGCCAGGATAGTAGGAGAATGGGCCTATTAGTACAGTGGGGAAATAGCCTCTGAAAGGACTGGGGCGTGGATAGCAGGTATAGTAGGAGAGATGTTGCCATAGTATCTAGGGGTGATAATAGCTCTGAAGACTGGGGCTGTGTATAGCATATAGTAGGGGAGATGGTGCCATAGTAGGCAGTGGGGGATAATAGCCCGGAAGGACGGCTGTGATACAGTAAGTAGGAGAGATGTGCCTATATAGCGTGGAGGATAATACCTCTGGGAAAGACGGCTGTGGAACATTATAAGGGAGAGATTGCCTATATAGCAGTGGAATAATAGTCTCTGAAGGATGGGGTGTGGATACAGGATAAATAGCAGAATGTGCCTATAGTACAGGGAGGGATAATAGCCTCTGGAAGGACGGGCTGTTGATAGCAGTATAGTAGGAGAGATGTGCCTATAGTAGCAGTGGGATAATAGCCTATGGAAGGATCTGGCTGGATAGCAGTTATATAGGGAGAGATGGTCCTTATATAGCACAGTGGGGGGATAATAGCCTCTGGAAGGGACTGGGGCTGTGGGATAGCAGATATAAGAAGTGCCTATAGTAGCAGTGGGGGATAATAGCCTCTGGAAGACTGGGGCTGGGGATAGCAGTATAGTTAGGCGAAGAGCACCTATAGTAGCAGTGTGGGATAAAGCCTTCTGGGAAAGGGACGGTGTGATACATAAGTAGAGGAGAGATGTGCCGTATATAGCAGTGGGGATAATAGCCTCTGGAAGGACTGGCGGCTGGGATAGCAGGTATTATAGGCGAGAGATGCACCTAAGTCAGCCCAGTCGGATAATAAGCCTCGGGAAGACTGGGCTTGATAGCAGTATATAGGGAGAGATCTGGCTCCTATAGTAGCAGTGGGGATAATAGCCTCTGGAAGACTGGTGGCTGTGGATAGCAGTAAGTAGGAAGATTGTCATAGTAGCATGGGGGGGGGATAAATAGCCTCTGGAAGGGACTGGGCTGTCGATAGCATATATAGAGAGATGGTGCCTATATAGCAGTGGCGAAATAGCCTTATGGAAGACTGGGGGCTGTCGGGACTGCAGTATTAGGGCAAGATGTGCCATAATAGCAGCGGGACTAATACCTCTGGGAAGGACTGGCGTGGATAGCAGTATATAGGACGATGTCATAGTAGCAGTGGGACTAATAGTCTCTGGAAGACTGGGCTGTGGAATAGCAGATATAGTAGGGAAATGTGCCTATAGTAGCAGTGGGGGCATAATAGCCTCTGGAAGGACTGGCTGTGGCATAGCTGGTTATAGAGAGAGAGATGGTGCCTATAGTCAGCTGATGGGGGGATAAAGCCTCTGGAATGATGGCTGTCGGTGATAGCAGGATAGTAGGGAAGATGTTACCCTATAGTAACAGTGGGAGAGTAATAGCCTTCTGAAGGGACTGCGCTGTGGGATAGCAGTAAGTAGGAGAGATGTTGCCTATTAAGTACCAGGGGGATAATAGCTCTGGGAATGACTGGCTGTGTATAGCTGTATAGTAGAAGAATGGGCCATAGTAGCAGGGGCATAATTACCTCTGGAAGGACTGGGCGGTGATAGCAGTATATATGAGAATACTATAGTAAGCTAGGGGATAATAGCCTCTGGAGAGGGACTGCTGTGATACAGTATATAGTAGAGAATGTGCGTATAGTAGCAGGGGGACAATAGCCTGATGAACGGACTGGCGTGATAGCAGTATAAGGGGAGAGATGGTGCCATATAGCATGGGCGAGATAATAGCCTCTGAGGACTGGGCGTGATATCAAGGTATATAGGAAATGTGCTATAGTAGCATGGGAAATTACCTCTGAAGGATGGGCTGGAAGCAGTATAGTAGTAAATGCGCCTATAGTACATGGGGATATAGCCTCTGAAGAATGGGGCTGTGGATAGCAGTATAGTAGCGAGAGATGGTCCCCTATTAGTAGCGAGTGGGGATAAAGCCTCTGGGAAGGACTGGCTTGGATAGCAGGTACTATAGGAGAGATTCCATAGTAGCATGGATAAAGTCTCTGAAGTGACTGGCTTGGATAGCAGTATGATAGGGAGAGATGGCCTATAGTACAGTGGGATAATAGCCTCGAAGGACTGGCTGATAGCAGTATAGTAAGGGACGAATGGTGCCTTATAGTAGCAGTGGGGGATAATACCTATGGAAGGGACGGGCTGTCATAGGCAGATAGAGGAGAATGGCCTATAGCTAGCAGTGGGGAAATAGCCTCTGGAAGGACTGGGGCTGTGGGATAAGCAAGTGTATAAGTAGGAATGTGCCTATAGTACAGTGGAGATAATAGCCTCTGCGAATGGACGGCTGTGGGATACATTTAAGTAGGAGAATTGTGCCTATATTACAGTTGGGATAATTAGCCTCTGGAGAAGGACTGGGGCTGTGGGATAGCAGTATAGTAGGGAGAATGACTAGTAGCAGTGGGAAATAGCCTCTGAAACTGGATTGGGATAGCAGGTATAGTAGGAAGATAGTGCCATAGTTACAGATGGGATAATAGCCTCTGGGAAGGCACTGGGCTGTGGATTAAGCAGTATAGGTAGGAGAGATGATGTCCAATAGCAGTGGATAATAGCCTCTGGGAAGGGACTGGGGCTGTGGGATAGCAGGTATAGTAGGGAGAGATGGTGCCTATAGTAGCAGTGGGGGGGATAATAGCCTCTGGGGAAGGGACTGGGGCTGTGGATAGCAGGTATAGTAGGGAGAGATGTGCCATATAGTAGCAGTGGGGGATAATAGCCTCTGGGAAGGGACTGGGGCTGTGGGATAGCAGGTATAGTAGGGAGAGATGGTGCCTATA
Source organism: Xenopus tropicalis (assembly GCF_000004195.4). Lineage (NCBI taxonomy): Eukaryota > Metazoa > Chordata > Amphibia > Anura > Pipidae > Xenopus > Xenopus tropicalis. The sequence goes on from NC_030682.2 coordinate 140,715,891, forward strand.
GTAGCAGTGGGGGGATAATAGCCTCTGGGAAGGGACTGGGGCTGTGGGATAGCAGGTATAGTAGGGAGAGATGGTGCCTATAGTAGCAGTGGGGGGATAATAGCCTCTGGGAAGGGACTGGGGCTGTGGGATAGCAGGTATAGTAGGGAGAGATGGTGCCTATAGTAGCAGTGGGGGGATAATAGCCTCTGGGAAGGGACTGGGGCTGTGGATAGCAGGTATAGTAGGGGAGAGATGGTGCCTATAGTAGCAGTGGGGGGATAATAGCCTCTGGAAGGGGACTGGGGCTGTGGGATAGCAGGTATAGTAGGGAGAGATGGTGCCTATAGTAGCAGTGGGGGGATAATAGCCTCTGGGAAGGGACTGGGGCTGTGGATAGCAGGTATAGTAGGGAGAGATGGTGCCTATAGTAGCAGTGGGATAATAGCCTCTGGGAAGGGACTGGGGCTGTGGGATAGCAGGTATAGTAGGGAGAGATGGTGCCTATAGTAGCAGTGGGGGATAATAGCCTCTGGAAGGGACTGGGGCTGTGGATAGCAGGTATAGTAGGGAGAGATGGTGCCTATAGTAGCAGTGGGGGATATAGCCTCTGGGAAGGGACTGGGGCTGTGGGAAGCAGGTATAGTAGGGAGAGATGGTGCCTATAGTAGCAGTGGGGGATAATAGCCTCTGGAAGGGACTGGGGCTGTGGGATAGCAGGTATAGTAGGGAGAGATGGTGCCTATAGTAGCAGTGGGGGATAATAGCCTTGGAAGGGGACTGGGGCTGTGGGATAGCAGGTATAGTAGCGGGAGAGATGGTGCCTATAGTAGCAGTGGGGGGATAATAGCCTCTGGAAGGGGACTGGGGCTGTGGGATAGCAGGTATAGTAGGAGAGATGGTGCCTATAGTAGCAGTGGGATAATAGCCTCTGGAAGGGACTGGGGCTGTGGGATAGCAGGTATAGTAGGGAGAGATGGTGCCTATAGTAGCAGTGGGGGGATAATAGCCTCTGGGAAGGGACTGGGGCTGTGGGATAGCAGGTATAGTAGGGAGAGATGGTGCCTATAGTAGCAGTGGGGGATAATAGCCTCTGGAAGGGACTGGGGCTGGGGATAGCAGTATAGTAGGGAGAGATGGTGCCTATAGTAGCAGTGGGGCGATAATAGCCTTGGAAGGGACTGGGGCTTGGATAGCAGGTATAGTAGGGAGAGATGGTGCCTATAGTAGCAGGGGGGGATAATAGCCTCTGGGAAGGGACTGGGGCTGTGGATAGCAGGTATAGTAGGGAGAGATGGTGCCTATAGTAGCAGTGGGGGGATAATAGCCTCTGGGAAGGACTGGGGCTGTGGGATAGCAGGTATAGTAGGAGATGGCACCTATAGTAGCAGTGGGGGGATAATAGCCTCTGGGAAGGGACTGGGGCTGTGGGATAGCAGGTATAGTAGGGAGAGATGGTGCCTATAGTAGCAGTGGGGGGATAATAGCCTCTGGGAAGGGACTGGGGCTGTGATAGCAGGTATAGTAGGGAGAGATGGTGCCTATAGTAGCAGTGGGGGGATAATAGCCTCTGGGAAGGGACTGGGGCTGTTGGATAGCAGGTATAGTAGGGAGAGATGGTGCCTATAGTAGCAGTGGGGATAATAGCCTCTGGGAAGGGACTGGGGCTGGATAGCAGGTATAGTAGGGAGAATGGTGCCTATAGTAGCAGTGGGGGGATAATAGCCTCTGGGAAGGGACTGGGGCTGTGGGATAGCAGGTATAGTAGGGAGAGATGGTGCCTATAGTAGCAGTGGGATAATAGCCTCTGGGAAGGGACTGGGGCTGTGGGATAGCAGGTATAGTAGGGAGAGATGGTGCCTATAGTAGCAGTGGGGGATAATAGCCTCCTGGGAAGGGACTGGGGCTGTGGGATAGCAGGTATAGTAGGGAGAGATGGTGCCTATAGTAGCAGTGGGGGGATAATAGCCTCTGGAAGGGACTGGGGCTGTGGATAGCAGGTATAGTAGGGGAGAGATGGTGCCTATAGTAGCAGTGGGGGATAATAGCCTCTGGGAAGGGACTGGGGCTGGGGATAGCAGGTATAGTAGGGAGAGATGGTGCCTATAGTAGCAGTGGGGGGATAATAGCCTCTGGGAAGGGACTGGGGCTGTGGGGATAGCAGGTATAGTAGGGAGAGATGGTGCTATAGTAGCAGTGGGGGGGATAATAGCCTCTGGGAAGGGACTGGGGCTGTGGGATAGCAGTATAGTAGGGAGAGATGGTGCCTATAGTAGCAGTGGGGGGGATAATAGCCTCTGGGAAGGGACTGGGGCTGTGGGATAGCAGGTATAGTAGGGAGAGATGGTGCCTATAGTAGCAGTGGGGGGATAATAGCCTCTGGGAAGGGACTGGGGCTGTGGGATAGCAGGTATAGTAGGGAGAGATGGCGCCTATAGTAGCAGTGGGGGGATAATAGCCTCTGGGAAGGGACTGGGGCTGTGGGATAGCAGGTATAGTAGGGAGAGATGGTGCCTATAGTAGCAGTGGGGGGATAATAGCCTCTGGGAAGGGACTGGGGCTGTGGGATAGCAGGTTATAGTAGGGAGAGATGGTGCCCTATAGTAGCAGTGGGGGATAATAGCCCTCTGGGAAGGGACTGGGCTGTGGGATAGCAGGTATAGTAGGGAGAGATGGTGCCTATAGTAGCAGTGGGGGATAATAGCCTCTGGGAAGGGACTGGGGCTGTGGATAGCAGGTATAGTAGGGAGAGATGGTGCCTATAGTAGCAGTGGGGGATAATAGCCTCTGGGAAGGGACTGGGGCTGTGGGATAGGCAGGTATAGTAGGGAGAGATGGTGCCTATAGTAGCAGTGGGGGGATAATAGCCTCTGGGAAGGGACTGGGGCTGTGGGATAGCAGGTATAGTAGGGAGAGATGGTGCCTATAGTAGCAGTGGGGGGGATAATAGCCTCTGGGAAGGGACTGGGGCTGTGGGATAGCAGGTATAGTAGGGAGAGATGGTGCCTATAGTAGCAGTGGGGGGATAATAGCCTCTGGGAAGGGGACTGGGGCTGTGGGATAGCAGGTATAGTAGGGAGAGATGGTGCCTATAGTAGCAGTGGGGGGATAATAGCCTCTGGGAAGGGACTGGGGCTGTGGGATAGCAGGTATAGTAGGGAGAGATGGGCCACTATAGTAGCAGTGGGGGGATAATAGCCTCTGGGAAGGGACTGGGGCTGTGGGATAGCAGGTATAGTAGGGAGAGATGGTGCCCTATAGTAGCAGTGGGGGGGATAATAGCCTCTGGGAAGGGACTGGGGCTGTGGGATAGCAGGTATAGTAGGGGAGAGATGGTGCCTATAGTAGCAGTGGGGGGGATAATAGCCTCTGGGAAGGGACTGGGGCTGTGGGATAGGCAGGTATAGTAGGGAGAGATGGGGCCTATAGTAGCCAGTGGGGGATAATAGCCTCTGGGAAGGGGACTGGGGCTGTGGATAGCAGGTATAGTAGGGAGAGATGGTGCCTATAGTAGCAGTGGGGGGGATAATAGCCTCTGGGAAGGGACTGGGGCTGTGGGATTAGCAGGTATAGTAGGGAGAGATGGTGCCCTATAGTAGCAGTGGGGGGGATAATAGCCTCTGGGAAAGGGGCTGGGATAGCAGGTATAGTAGGGAGAGATGTGCCTATAGTAGCAGTGGGGGGATAATAGCCTCTGGGAAGGGACTGGGATAGCAGGTATAGTAGGGAGAGATGGTGCCTATAGTAGCAGTGGGGGGATAATAGCCTCTGGGAAGGGACTGGGGCTGTGGGATAGCAGGTATAGTAGGGAGAGATGGTGCCTATAGTAGCAGTGGGGGATAATAGCCTCTGGGAAGGGACTGGGGCTGTGGGATAGCAGGTATAGTAGGAGAGATGGTGCCTATAGTAGCAGTGGGGGATAATAGCCTCTGGAAGGGACTGGGGCTTGGGATAGCAGGTATAGTAGGGAGAGATGGTGCCTATAGTAGCAGTGGGGGGATAATAGCCTCTGGGAAGGGACTGGGGCTGTGGGATAGCAGGTATAGTAGGGAGAGATGGTGCCTATAGTAGCAGTGGGGGATAATAGCCTCTGGGAAGGGACTGGGGCTGTGGGATAGCAGGTATAGTAGGGAGAGATGGTGCCTATAGTAGCAGTGGGGGGATAATAGCCTCTGGGAAGGGACTGGGGCTGTGGGATAGCAGGTATAGTAGGGAGAGATGGTGCCTATAGTAGCAGTGGGGGGATAATAGCCTCTGGGAAGGGACTGGGGCTGTGGGATAGCAGGTATAGTAGGGAGAGATGGTGCCTATAGTAGCAGTGGGGGGATAATAGCCTCTGGGAAGGGACTGGGGCAGAAATAAAGAATAAAAAAATGAATTATCTACCCTGACATCCAGATGGTACAGATATGGAAACTATACTGATTCAGACATGTATTTCATATGGATTAACAGCAATAGAAGCTTCAGTGATAATTAAATACAATACGTTCTGACTCCAGTGAAACCAACTGACCCCTTAGATTATTCTACCAGAGATATGAATAGCTGCAAGGCTTTGCCAGACTTAAATCTTTAACTAAAATGTCTCAAGTACAAGGTTTACAAAGAGGCTGGGAATGCGAGCGACTGCCCTGCGTGACTGCTGCACAATGCAGAGCGTACGGCGCAACTCTTGCATAATTTAAAAACACTTGAAGCTGCGTGTAAATCGAATCATTTTCTCCTGCAGGGGCATGTCATTCAGCCGAGTGGCTATTAGCAAACAGCAGCAGCTACTGCCACACAGATACCCTCACGGGGTCGAGGGCAAACGGACAGCCACTAAGAACCTTCAGGAGATCTTTCAGGAGTCAGAACCAGCAGTGCAGAGAATATAAACAGCCAGACATCTGTCCTTCTCTGCACTGGTGGTTCTGCTTTTAATTACAAATAAATATTGGAAATGATATTTTCTCTCATTATGGAAACGACCCTACGCAGTGCCCATCTGATGCTTCATATAGAATGTAGGGATCTGCCCCTCCGCTTTCTCACTCCCACTACACAGATGTTCACTTCCATTCTTTGTTATTGTGTGAATGGATAAACGGTTTCCCACTCCCACCGGTGGACGCGCAACGCAGCCGGTCTGATTCCGCCAATTAAATGAGCTTTAGCGGCCAATGCATCTCAGTTTCTGTTCCCTGCTGGGTTCTGACTGTCGCTCTGCGCCACAAGGATACTGTTTCTGTATATTGCAAGGAAATACGCCCCTCGTACATTATACAAATCTGGCAGCAGGCGAGTGGCGACTTATGGCGAGCTATTAATCCGCAGAATTGTTTCCCAGCAATCGGTAAATGCTGAGTATTTTCTTTAACTATTTTCTGGGCTGAATTATAATTATTGTCAGGGGACAAAAAGAGACGTGGCCTTTGAAATTGATGGGTGTTCCTATTGGAGAGCATCGGTTTTGACGCAAATTGAAACATGGCTGCCATTACGCTGCAATCACGTGAAAAAAAAATGTTGCATTATGGGTAAAAAAACCATGCTTTGTGCCCAAATTTGTGCTTTGCACTTGCCTTAGTAAATGAAACCTATGGTGGGCTATGTTAGGGGGCACTGGATCGCCCATGCATGTTAATTAGGCACTATAACGTAACTGGCAGGCAATTATCTCATTGGTGGAATGTGGCCCTGATTCCCTATTCCGTCCCACCATGCAGTTGGTGGCGCTACCTATTACGACGTCTCGTCAGCTGGGAGGAGGCAGCTTTGCTATTGGCTGAGGCGAAGCAGACCCCGATTTAGGGTCTGGGAAAAAACTTGGTGGGCTCCAGCCCCCATGGACCCAGGCCTGATCCCCCATCCCTGCCGGGAACTGTCTTTAAGTGCAACCAGGCCCTACCCCTCCATCTCCCATAGCATCTGTAAAGAGGAGTGTGGGTGAGGCTGGGGGCAGGGTTGCAATGGGGCTGATCTAGGGTTGCCATTTCTGATGGCTTTTTATGTCGGACAGGCCATGATGTCACTGGGTCGTGAAAGAGGCAGGTCATGACGTCACTGGGTGTGGCTATCAGCAATTGGCTAATCGCCACGTCAATCTCAGTGAGTCCTGCCCGGTTTTCCTAATTTGGAGAACAGGGCAGGAGGTTTTGACCAAGACAGCCCTTCCAAAAACTCGGCTGTTGAAGGGGTGAAATAAGAGTTTATTTCAGCATTTATATAGTTAAGGCCATATCAGGTTTGACCACAAGATGGCACCAACCAGTAAGGTTGGCCGTTAGGGGGTTCTTCAGACCAGTCAGACCAGATGGCCCCCAGTTCCTTGCTAGGCCAGACAGAGAGGTAGGAGATTGTAACTAGCTTGTTCTAGGAGTGAGGGTTAGACAGGACAGCTGACAAGGACAGCATGAGTCCCCACGAGGAGTTAGTGTTCGGGGTACATCCCTAAGGCAATTGTACGCCACGTAGGAATTGTAGGAATAGGACAGTGGCCAATCAGTGGAGCTGTAGTGAGAGACAGCTCAGGAGAAGCTTGGGCACTGTAAGGAGACAGGGGCCCTGGAGGCTGCAGGCAAGAGACGCTGTGTGAATGTACATGATAGAGAGGGCGAGAGAGGATTCTCTGCACAATATACAGTAACTACTGAAACTGGTCCAGTCGGTCACTACTCTGCCTGTGAGAAATAAAGTCAATTTGTGGTTTAATAAAGTCAATTTGTGGTTTAACACAATATGTTCCGTGACTACCTGTCACAGTAAGGGCCTGTGTTGGTCCCAGTCTGAGAATGTGCCAGTCCTGGGTACCAACTATACAGGCAAATGCTTGCTGGGAGTTACAGTACAACAACATAGAAAGGGTGGCAGCCTGCAGAAAATATAAAGAAACAGATACTGCAGCTTCCTATACATATTATATTTGCAAATAATTTTAAAACAATTGGGAATTGGTAATGAATGTTCATTGGAAAGTTGCTTAGAATTAAATTTCATTTTTATTAAGAAAAAATTGTTTTGGGAAGAAGGGGGATGGGAAATCTCATTAAAGCATTTTCTAAATATTTTTTTCATTTATTAGGGTAATTGCCTTCCTTCTCATTCCCCCTTTTGCTTCGTAGTTTGTTTCCCAGCATTTCATTTGTCACCACTTTCTCTATGTTCCCCCTTTCTCCCTCCTCTTTTCACCCTCTCCCTCAGATCCAACTTGTGCATCATAGACACGCCCACCATGTCCCTGACTCCACCCCTGCCCTGCCCCCCTACAGGGTGCCCTACTCCATTTTCTTGGGCAGCCGACAGAGGACCAAGGGGCACTGACCCCCACAGCAAAAATCTATCACTGTGCAATAGGGATAGATTTTTGCTGTGGGGGTAAGTGACCCCCATTTAAAAGCTGGAAAGAGTCAGAAGACAAAGGCAAATCATTCAAAACTTATGCAAAATAAAAAATGAGGACTGAGTGAAAAGTTACTAATAATTGGCCATTCTATAACATACTAACAGTTAACCTAAAGGTGAAATTAATAAACATATATATATAATACTGCTCCGGGATCAGAGTGTGTAACTCTCCGGGCATGAATTTGCAGCGAATTTCCGCATATCGCCATTGGCAGATTTTTCCGGAAAACGGGCATTAAAATTAAAAAGGCAAAAAATCGGTAAAATGCATCTGTCGTCTGCGTCTTTTTTGGCGCACATTTTTTTTATGCGACCACAACTTTTTTTGATGCGCGGTGATATTTTTCGCAGCAAATTTTCGCAAAACAATTCGCCAGTAGTGAAATGGGGAAATTAGCTGCGAATGCCTGACAAAAAAATTCTCTCATCACTACTCATCACTATGTGTATCCAGCTTAATATAAGAATAAGGAAAGGGAGAATTATATATTGGTTTTGTTTGTACACAATAGCTTGTTACTAGTATGCTCACATATTGATTCCAAATATTTCAAGTCTCATCATATTCATTTCTATGTATTGTCCCTCTGTGAATATAAATCAACTTTTCCTATGGAATAGAGGATGCAGAGGTAACTGCATTTTAATGCAATAAATTCTTCCTGCCAAGTCTAATGAAATATGCAGTATGGCAGGGCCGCTCGGAGATAGAGTTTTATAAAGGAACACATTTACTGGCAGAGGATCCAGTAACAGGGCCAGGGTTAGAGAACAAGGGGACCCGGGCAATGGAGAGGGGCCAAAGCCCAACACACTGTAACGTGTATTATGCTGACTACAAGGTGCTGGGCACCCCCATAAGGAGATCTTAAGGGGGTCCTGGTGCACACAGCAACCCCTAGGAGTGTCCAACCCATGGCCCCTCAGACTCCCTGATAGAGCAAAGCGGCACAGAGGGCAAGGGAGAACTACTCATGGAAAGATTGATTGGGAGAGACTTAGAGAAATGCTAGCAAATAGGAGCAAATGGTGTATGGGGTAAGTAATGGAGGTATAGAGTGTAATGGCAAAAGCAATGGGGGCACTAAGAAGCAGAATTAAATGATGGAGTGATTAGGGGACAGTGTCGAACCTTAGACCATAGGCCCACTATCCAAACTATTTTTCCTCCTTTCCTCTTCCAACCTCTTTATTCTCCTAGTCTCTTTTATTTACATGCTAGCATCTATTCTTCCATCTATTTTTTCTCTTTGTTCCTATTCAAATGTAGGGAATGACCATGAAGTAGGCCAAATGATCAGGAGCAGGAGGGCCCACTTACACCTGGGCCCACTGGGAGATTTCCTGGTATCCTGGTGGGACAGTCCGACACTGTTAGGGAATAACAAAGACAGGGGAGACTTGAAAACACAACTGAAAGAAGAGAAAACTTGGGGAAATGATGCAAAGGAAGGAGAAACAGAGAAATGTCTAAGAAGGAGAGAAATGAATGTTCTAGTATAGTATAGTTTCTGAATTATTTGCCTTCCTCTTCTACATTTTTCTCGATTTCAAATGGGGGTCACTGACCTCAGCAGCCAAAAACTATTGTTCTGTGTACAATTATTATTGTTACTTTTTCTTTCTTTATATTTCTAATCAGTTCCTCTGCTATAAATATCCCAGTCTTTGATTCAAACAACTGCCTGGTTGCTAAAGTAAACAAGACCCTAGCAACCAGATAGCCGCTGAAATTCCAGGTAGGAGAGCTGCTGAATGAAAAGCTAAACAACTGAAAAACCACAGAAAATACAACACAAAACCCAGTTGCAGATTGTTTCAATATATCAATATCAACCAGCAACCATTGGCCCCTGAGGATTCCACATAAGGGGTCCGATGCCTGTAAAAACAGATCCCTTTAAAAAAAAAAAAACCATACAACTTACTGGAAGCTGGGTTTTAAAAAATAGGAAATCATGCTACATTATGTACAGCGAATGGCATTATACAAATTACAATGACAGGTACCCATTAAGCATCTTTTTTTTCCTATTTAAGCACAGCACCTCCTGGTAGATGCCAGGTAATTACCAAGCTTTTATGATTAAGCTTAGAGACACGCGGCTCAGGTATAACAATATAACAATATAAGCTGCCTGCATAAGCCTCAGACTTAGACCACACAATGCTTCTTACAATCATTATTCAAAAAGCCGAGGGATTAAACTCCCCAAACAAAGGCTCCTTTCTCCTGAAACACAAGTAACAACAAGGCACAACTTTCTGTTTTGCGAAGAAGAATGTAATAATGAAACTCAGTGGTCTTGGGGGGCTGCTCTCTCCTCAGGGGTATTATGCCCCGCACATTGGTTATACACAGAACCCACCAATTGTTTCCATGAATCAGTGCCAATTATCTGACATACAGAAGGATCGAGATATTGTATTCAAGATGTCTGAGGAACCCTTGGGCAGGCTAAGGGGAAAAGCCTTTGGCTTCATTGAACCCCTTGAGTTTGTACTTTGACAGTCCAGTATTGTTGTTTTTATATTACCCGATGCAGTACAATGCACTCAGCTCTAATACATTCAGGATTACGTGTCGCCTATAAAGAAACACAGGAGGAAAGAGGTACCTCCGCCTTGGAGCTTTGGCATTGCCCCGAATGTTAAGAATAAATCAAATACTGTGCCAGAGATTCAAGAGGCATGGATATGCCCATTACCTATGTGAAAAGTTCCAATAGCTCTATGTAAGGTACCATAGCAAGGTTAACTATTGGATTGCTTATTGTTGCACATATGAAAATGAATTCAGAGTGCGAGGGTAGGGTAAGAGAAGTACCGTTTTTTCTGGCGTATAAGACGACCCCCAAATTTTCCATTTAAAATATAGAGTTTGGAATATACTACCACCCTGTGGCTCACAGAACCGAACCCTACTGCTTCCCCCAGGGCACCCCCAGCATCCTCCGGCTCCCCCCAGGCCCCCCTCAAGCATCCTCCTGCCCCCCCCAGCATCCTCCAGCTTCCCCCAGGGCCCCCCCCAAAGCATCCTCCAGCTTCCCCCAGGGCCCCCAAGCATCTTTCAGTTCCCAGCTGCCTCTTGCTGCTCTGGTTGTGTCCCCCGCTATGTGCTGCATCTCCCCGCTACTTCTGCGCTTTTATAACGTTGCACCCCGTGTGTGTGATGTCAGTACACATGGGCACAGCCTTATAAAAGTGCAGAAGTAGTGGGGAGATGACGTATAAGACGACCCCCGACTTGGCATCGATTTTTTGGGTAAAACGTCGTCTTATACGGTAATTCCTTTTATTGCAGGGAGCTGTAAGACAACAGGAACAGTCTCTTAGTCCTGCACATGGAAACTTGTGCATCAGGTAAAAGTTCCTAAACTTCTAAACATACACTTCTATACTAGTACTTCAGTATACAAGTAACATAACATATGACTGTGCTGGAAATATAACATATCTTGCTGCATAAAGGATCTATAACCAGCATTGACTACTGTGCAACATGTGCACTGATTCAGCAGGTGTAACTGTCTGTCTGTATCTCACTGCAGGCTGTCTGTGCTGGAGACAGTGTATAACTGGTTTGCAGTGTCATATAAACAATTTTAGATAACTTTATAAAACTTTAGGATGAGGATTACTACCTGTAAGACAACAGGAACAGTCTCTTAGTCCTGCACATGGAAACTGGTGCATCAGGTAAAAGTTCCTACCTTAGCTGTGCACTTTGGTTCCCCCTGCAGTAGCAGAGCAGGAAGTGTTCCTGGAAAATGCAGTCTAATAGGAACCAACATGTAAGTGCTGAACTTGTTTAAAAGCACCATTTTTATTAGGGAGGGTGCATAATAACCTTACATTATCATTAATAGAGATGAGAAAATCTGTCCTGTTTCGCTTCGCCGAAAAATGTGCGAAACGGCGAAAATGTTGCATGTCAAAAAACCTGTCGCCTGCGACAATTCTTTTGACCCCCGCAACAATTTTCTTATTGATGCGGGCAACAAATTTTGGACACATGGCAAATTTTTCCACAGTGAATTTTTTCATCCGTTTCACAAAAAAATCCACCAGTAGCAAAACGTGGAAATTAGCCGTTAATCCATGCCTGGTGAAACATTCCACCCATCACAAATCATTAACTACTTGGTACCAGCATACCTCCCAACATTTGAAAAATGAAAAGAGGGACAAAAAGATTTGGCGCGCGCAGCGCCCCAATGGCCCAATAGACAGTACCCCCCATACACAGTGCCCCATTTACCCCCATAGACAATGCCCTCCATAGACAGTGCCCCCAATTGACCCCATAGACAGACAGTAGCCCCCATACACTGCCCCATAGAAAGTACCCCCCCATACACAATCCCCCCATAAAGTGCCCCCAATTTCCCCCATAGAAAGTACCCCCCATACACAATGCCCCCATACACAGTGTCCCCAATTTCCCCCATACACAGTACCCCCCCATACACAGTAGCCCCTAATTGCCCCCATAGAGAGTACCTCCAATACATAGTGCCCCCCATACACAGTAGCCCCTAATTGCCCCCATAGAGAGTACCTCCAATACACAGTGCCCCTATACACAGTAGCCCCTAATTGCCCCCATAGAGAGTACCTCCAATACACAGTGCCCCCTATACACAGTAGCCCCTAATTGCCCCCATAGAGAGTACCTCCAATACACAGTGCCCCCTATACACTGTAGCCCCTAATTGCCCCCATAGAGAGTACCTCCAATACACAGTGCTCCCCCCCATAGATGCTGCTTCTTGAGACTCCTGCTTCTTATGCGGCTCCTTCTACGGTGGCGACAGGCCCTTTTATAAGGTTGCGCCCGTGCGTACGTGTGACGTCACACGTACGCACCAGCGCAACATTATAAAAGGGCCGGTCGCTGCAGTACAGTACAGTAGCCCCCATACACTGCCCCATAGAAAGTACCCCCCCATACACAATCCCCCCATACAGTGCCCCAAATTTCCCCCATAGAAAGTACCCCCCATACACAATGCCCCCATACACAGTGTCCCCAATTTCCCCCATACACAGTACCCCCCCATACACAGTAGCCCCTAATTGCCCCCATAGAGAATACCTCCAATACACAGTGCCCCCCATACACAGTAGCCCCTAATTGCCCCCATAGAGAGTACCTCCAATACACAGTGCCCCCCATACACAGTAGCCCCTAATTGCCCCCATAGAGAGTACCTCCAATACACAGTGCCCCTATACACAGTAGCCCCTAATTGCCCCCATACAGAGTACCTCCAATACACAGTGCCCCTATACACAGTAGCCCATAATTGCCCCCATAGAGAGTACCTCCAATACACAGTGCCCCCTATACACAGTAGCCCCTAATTGCCCCCATAGAGAGTACCTCCAATACACAGTGCCCCCTATACACAGTAGCCCCTAATTGCCCCCATAGAGAGTACCTCCAATACACAGTGCCCCCCATACACAGTAGCCCCTAATTGCCCCCATAGAGAGTACCTCCAAAACACAGTGCCCCCCATACACAGTAGCCCCTAATTGCCCCCATAGAGAGTACCTCCAAAACACAGTGCCCCCTATACACAGTAGCCCCTAATTGCCCCCATAGAGAGTACCTCCAATACACAGTGCCTGCTATACACAGTAGCCCCTAATTGCCCCCATAGAGAGTACCTCCAATACACAGTGCCCCCTATACACAGTAGCCCCTAATTGCCCCCATAGAGAGTACCTCCAATACACAGTGCCGCCTATACACAGTAGCCCCTAATTGCCCCCATAGAGAGTACCTCCAATACACAGTGCTCCCCCCCCATAGATGCTGCTTCTTGAGACTCCTGCTCCTTATGCGGCTCCTTCTACGGCAGCGACAGGCCCTTTTATAAGGTTGCGCCCGTGCGTACGTGTGACATCACACGTACGCACGGGCGCAACATTATAAAAGGGCCTGTCGCTGCAGTTAGAGGAGCCGCATAAGGAGCAGGAGCCACGGAACGAGCCGGAGCCTGAGCGATCGGCTCCAGCGAGCGCGTCCTGCTGTCCCTGGGTTGTTCAATGAATGTTCTGCATTTTCATAATGCGGGACATTCATTCAACTATCCGGGACAGCGGGACGCGCTGTAAAAACCGGGACTGTCCCGCGAAAAGCGGGACAGTTGGGGGGTATGGGTACCAGGCCCTCCCACAACAATATCTATGGAGGGACCCAGCATGTCCAGCCACCTTTTTCTGGCTTCCCCCCTGATCCCCGCCTGCCTCCAAGTAGGAAAGCAGCTGGGGAAGGGGCATTTCTATATCTATAGATGAAGCAGGCCCTGTGGTCCGAGCCCCCCTGATCCCTGGCCCCCCATGGTAGCAGGGTCTGCTTCCTCTATAGCAGGGGTCCCCAACCTTTCTTACTCGTGAGCCACAGTCAAATGTAAAAAGACTTGGAGAGCAACACAAGCACCATAAAAGTTCATGGAGGAGCCAAATAAGGGCTGTGATTGGCTATTAGGGGCCTCTATGCACCCTATCAGCTTACAGGGGCTTTATTTGGTAGGGAATCTCGTTTTTATTCAACCAAAACTTGCCCCCAAGTCAGGAATTCAAAAATAACTCCCTGGTTTGGGGGCACTGAGAGCAACACCCAAGGGGTTGGGGAGCAACATGTTGCCCTGAGTCACTGGGTGGGGATCACTGCTTTATAGTTATGCTACTGGCCAGATTTATTTAGATGAGAGAAACTTATTTAATAGGATCTCAATAGAAAATCTGGCAATTAATTAGTTGATACGTTCTTCTCATGAAATTAAATCGGGCCCTGTATGGCAATTTTTGGATGATAGCAGCAGCACTCTTTTATAATCCATGGGACAGAGTGTAAAATGCAAAAAGCAGGGGCAACTTTCCATTTTGCTCCCTGCCCTACAGACCCGACCTTTTTGCGCCAAACTAGAACTCCCCAATGAAGACCAATCCCCGCGCCACAAGTGCTCTGTAAGTTATCATGAAAGGGCGTAACCTTGCACCTACGCCAGGGCATTTGGCAAATGATCTCTTTGATTTGGACAAGTTCAACCATCTTCATCTTGAGCTTCTATATGAGTGCTCTTCTGAGCACTTTTGCAATTTGCCTTTCATTTTTTAATTCATTTTTATTTCATTACCTTAATTTTTAAACACCTTTTTCCTATTTTGGGACAGTATTTGCCAAATATCTGCAGTCCTCCTTAGTCACCCTTATCCCCGTGTTCCTGTGTTTTCTTTGCTGTGTCTTCGCTCTTCAGCAGGTGTTTCCTAAGCCCCCAACCCATGCCTACTGTATTGCAAGGTACAAAGTAAGGGACCCCTAAACTGTTCTTGTTTATACCAGCTGGCAGACAATCATGTCCCCCCTGTTATTAAACCAGTGGTGTAACTAAAGAGAAAGCAGACCCTCCGGTTGCTGGGGGGCCCAAACCTCTATAGGTACTCTACTTACCCAAGTCATGCACACCCGCTGCTTAATATCTGGAGAGGGCCACTGAACTTTGGTGTGTGCATAAGAGGAGGCGGCGGCAAAGTACCTGTATGGGCTGGATCCTTCTACAGATTTTCTTGCAGGGGGCCCGGGGCGTTCTCGGGACACCACTGTATATAAGGGTAGAAATGATACAAACAGAAGCTATTGGTTTCTTGTCTCAAGTTCAGCCATAAGACCATGTTATATGACATTAATCCTGAAAGTGCCCTCATGTGTTCGGCATCCAAAATGTTAGCTCCTGAGCCAATGCCTGCAATGAAGCTCTCCCCTTATATTAACCACGAGCCTTACTATAATCCCATAGAATCAGATTTACTCCAAGATTGAAAAGAGCCTTGAATTACCTCTTCCAAACACAAAAGGCTTAACATACCTCACTAAGGACTTACTTCAGAAATATATTCTGGCACATCCCAATGCCAAAATACAGGATCAGTTACCTTGGAAACCTCGCCAGCCTCCATTCTTTCCTTGAGTCGGGGCTGATCCCTTCTGCACACAGAATGCCAAGCTACTTACAATGAGACAGGGTTTGGCCGCTGCCCATCGGAGGATGTAGGGAACTTCTCCATACCAAGATAATTTATATTCAAAATATATTATGAAATAATTTAAAGTATAATTAAACCCCTGTTTCATAGAAAGAAGGATGTAGTTATTAATGACCACTTTGTCAATCTTGAAGTAACGTCCAAGAGACTAAAGTGAATCCGAGCAAAGTCAACTGTCGGTTTAAGAACAACTGGCGCCCAGGTTATTCAAAGATGTGTGAAGTGAGCCAGTATGAAAAACCCATTCCTCTGTTCCTTATTCCATGAATATATTCTACTGGGAGTAGCAGTGCCTTGTCTGTGTGTGAAGGGTTAATCACCCCAGTTCCTAAATGGTGTTACATACAGGATAATATTGTGATGGTTTTACATTTGCTGCTATCACATCTGTATGACTATAACAGTACAAGTCTACAAAAAAAAAAATCCATCAATTAAACCCAACAGGATTGTTCTGCCCCCAATAAGGGGTAATTATATCTTAGTTGGGATCAAGTACAGGTACTGTTTTATTATTACAGAGAAAAGGGAATCATTTAACCATTAAATAAACCCAATAGGGCTGTTCTGCCCCCAATAAGGGGTAATTATATCTTAGTTGGGATCAAGTACAGGTACTGTTTTATTATTACAGAGAAAAGGGAATCATTTAACCATGAAATAAACCCAATAGGGCTGTTCTGCCCCCAATAAGGGGTAATTATATCTTAGTTGGGATCAAATACAGGTACTGTTTTATTATTACAGAGAAAAGGGAATCATTTAACCATTAAATAAACCCAATAGGGCTGTTCTGCCCCCAATAAGGGGTAATTATATCTTAGTTGGGATCAAGTACAGGTACTGTTTTATTATTACAGAGAAAAGGGAATCATTTAACCATTAAATAAACCCAATAGGGCTGTTCTGCCCCAATAAGGGGTAATTATATCTTAGTTGGGATCAAATACAGGTACTGTTTTATTATTACAGAGAAAAGGGAATCATTTAACCATTAAATAAACCCAATAGGGCTGTTCTGCCCCAATAAGGGGTAATTATATCTTAGTTGGGATCAAGTACAGGTACTGTTTTATTATTACAGAGAAAAGGGAATCATTTAACCATGAAATAAACCCAATAGGACTGTTCTGCCCCAATAAGGGGTAATAATATCTTAGTTGGGATCAAGTACAGGTACTGTTTTATTATTACAGAGAAAAGGGAAATATTTTTTTAACATTAGTATTATTATGCTTATAATGGAGTCTATGGGAGATGGCTTTTTTTTCTAGATAATGGGTTTCTGGATAATGGATCCCATACCTGAATAATGAACAGCAGCCATGCAAAAACTGTAAAATATGCATTACATTTCTGGCCCATAGAGTTATAAGGAATGGCACATACACCCAGCAGGTTTATACAGGGTGCAGCCATAGAGGGGAGTAGGGTGATGTTACAGTTCATATTTAATATATAATTACAATATGTTTACCCAATTAAAAAAAACATTTCAGCTGGATTTCCATTGTTGACATTCCACATTCATTAAGGAGAAGATATTGAAATACTTAGTTCTTAATCCTCCCAATATTGACTTAATGGATATGGCACAGGCTCAGCGTGGCGCGGATGCAGGATATGGGCAGGAATGCCAGCACTTTTCTTATGTTACAGGAATAAGCTGAGTTACAGCTGCTGTTTGGAACTGGTTGGTCAGGCATTCAACTACAGTTATATTTATCATCAAGTATATTTATCATGCTAATGTGGTGCCGTTATTTAAAAAGGGATCCCGTTCTCAGCCTGAAAACTATAGGCCTGTTAGTCTGACATCAGTAGTAGGAAAACTTTTGGAAGGGGTAATAAGGGATAGGGTACTTGAATACATTGCAGTTCACAATACTATTAGTTTGTGCCAGCATGGTTTTATGCGTAACAGATCTTGCCAGACTAATTTAGTTGCCTTTTATGAGGAGGTGAGCAGGAACCTCGATGCTGGAATGGCAGTTGATGTCATCTACTTGGACTTTGCTAAAGCGTTTGATACTGTACCTCACAGAAGGTTAATGATCAAATTAAGGAATATTGGCCTAGAACATAATATTTGTAATTGGATAGAGAACTGGCTGAAGGATAGAGTACACAGAGTGGGGTAAATGGAACATTTTCTAATTGGACCAGTGTGGTTAGTGGAGTACTGCAGGGGTCAGTCCTTGGTCCTTTGTTTTTTAACTTGTTTATTAATGACCTGGAGGTGGGCATAGACAGTACTGTTTCTATTTTTGCTGATGACACAAAATTGTGCAAAACTATAAGTTCCATGCAGGATGTGCCGCTTTGCAGAGCGATTTGACAAAATTAGAAAACTGGGCAGCAAACTGGAAAATGAGGTTCAATGTTGATAAGTGCAAAGTTATGCACTTTGGTAGAAATAATATAAACGCGAACTATCTACCGAATGGTAGTGTGTTGGGGGTTTCCTTAATGGAGAAGGATCTAGGGATTTTTGTAGATCACAAGTTGTCTAATGCCAAGCAGTGTCATTCTGTGGCTACTAAAGCAAATAAAGTGCTGTCTTGTATAAAAAAGGGCATTGACTCAAGGTATGAGAACATAATTTTGCCCCTTTATAGGTCCCTGGTAAGGCCTCACCTTGAGTATGGGGGGCAGTTTTGGGCTCCAGTCCTTAAGAAGGATATTAATGAGCTGGAGAAAGTGCAGAGACTGCAACTAAACTGGTAAAGGGGATGGAAGGGTTAAACTATGAGGTTAGACTGTCAGGGTTGGGGTTGTTTTCTCTGGAAAAGAGGCGCTTGCGAGGGGACATGATTACTCTGTACAAGTACATTAGAGGGGATTATAGGCAGATGGGGGATGTTCTTTTTTCCCATAAAAACAATCAACACACCAGAGGTCACCCCTTTAGATTAGAGGAACGGAGCTTCCATTTGAAGCAGCGTAGGGGGTTCCTCATGGTGAGGGCAGTGAGGGGGTTGGGGAATGCCCTGCCGGGGGATGTTGGGTAGGGGGTTCCTCACGGTGAGGGCAGTGAGGTTGGGGAATGCCCTGCCGGGGGATGTTGGGTAGGGGGTTCCTCACGGTGAGGGCAGTGAGGTTGGGGAATGCCCTGCCGGGGGATGTTGGGTAGGGGGTTCCTCACGGTGAGGGCAGTGAGGTTATGGAATGCCCTTCCTAGTGATGGGGTAATGGCAGATTCTGTTAGTGCCTATAAGAGGGGCCTGGATGAGTTCTTGAACAATCAGAATACCCAAGGCTATTGTGATACTAATAGCTACAGTTAGTACTAGTGGTTGTATTTATAGTTTATGTATGTGAGTGTATAGATTGGTAGGTGTGGGTTGTGGGTGCTGGGTTTACTTGGATGAGTTGAACTTGATGGACACTGGTCTTTTTTCAACCCTATGTAACTATGTAACTATATGCTGTGTAAAAAGTGGAGTGAAACATTAATGGTGATTTTGCTCATAGCAGCCAATCAGAAGTTTTCCTTTGGTTTTCTAAGTGTTGAAATCTAATTGTTGATTAGTTGCCCTGGGCAATGTCACTGGTAATGCTTTACTCCACTTTTTACATATCATGAAAAATATGCAGGTGTAGGACCTGTTATCCAGAATGCCTGGGACCAATAGTTTTCTGGATAAGGGTTCTTTCCGTAATTTGGATCTTCATACCTTAAATCTACTAAAAAATCAATAAAACATTAAATAAACCCAATAGGATTGTTCTGCCCCCAATAAGGGGTAATTATATCTTAGTTGGGATCAAGTACAGGTACTGTTTTATTATTACAGAGAAAAGGGAATCATTTAACCATTAAATAAACCCAATAAGGCTGTTCTGCCCCAATAAGGGGTAATTATATCTTAGTTGGGATCAAGTACAGGTACTGTTTTATTATTACAGAGAAAAGGGAATCATTTAACCATTAAACCCAATAAGGGGTAATTATATCTTAGTTGGGCTCAAGTACAGGTACTGTTTTATTATTACAGAGAAAAGGGAATCATTTAACCATTAAATAAACCCAACAGGACTGTTCTGCCCCCAATAAAGGGTAATTATATCTTCAGCTGGCCATACACACACCGATAATATCATACGAAACCTCGTATATTCAGTGCGTGTATGGCGGCTCAACGACGTGAACGATATTGCAAAAGGCTTGCGGATAACAGTCGTCTTGTCGATCAGCCAGGTTAAAATATTCTGATTGGGTGCCCTCTGGGGGCCGCATTTCTTCCAGAACTTTACTAGAAATGTTACAGCCAATTATTATTTTAAAATAAATTTTAGATTAGGCGAGTTTTCCTTTGTGCAATGGCAGTGCAGAGATCCTATCAGGGCATTAGGTTCCCCAACTCCACATGAAGCCTTGAGTCTGCTATCAATCTGCTTGTGTTCCCACTGGTTTATCCAAGTCCCATAAGACCCATATGTAGCACTGACTCTTATTTTGGGTTTTTCTAATTAGGAACATGCGTGTAACTCTTGGATAAACACTCTAGAACTCTCCACCTTTTCATCTTGTGATCCTAATGGACATCTGTGCTTTCATCCATCTTCTCAATCAGCGGGGTTTCCTTGGTGGGAAGGGATGTAAAGACAGATTCTCCCTCTAAACAGGCCTAGTTATTAACTTTGACTAATTAACCTCAACTATATTTACTTGTAGAGCCTGCGTTCCATCCAGTATATCTGCATTGTACGTTGCATTGCCTCCTCTCCCACGTCCCATCTGTATCACTGCAATTACATTAAAGCAGAACTGTCATATACAATATACAGAGTATAGAAATCCACCAGCGGGTCTTTCATGAACCTCGTAACAAAATAATCGTTATTTTTTTAGTTTGTTTGTTGTTTGGAGTTAAAAGAGATATAAACCCTCTAAACGACTGAATGTCAAAGGCTTCACTTTTGCCATTAGCATTAACAAGAAACTATCATGAAAATTTAATATGAGCTTCATCACATGAAAACAAGAAATCTTCTACATGTAATCAGTTACAAACTCTTTGGTATCCCTCTCTCAGCAAGCTGTCTCTCTGCAGTGTCTCTTTATGCTGGAGTCGGAGTTAGATTTTTATTTACACCCCTATTCACCTCTTGTATCGGTTATTGGTTGCTTTATATGTTACTCTGTATGTCCAATGTATGAAACCCACTTATTGTACAGCGCTGCGGAATATGTTGGCGCTTTATAAATTAATGTTAATAATAATAATAATAATAATACATGATTGGTATGTGCTCCTCTTGCCTAGACAGTGTCTTCAGTTAGCTGTCAGTTAGAACTTGACTCTGACTCATGCATTAAGAGAGACAGAGATAGCTAAGAGTGGGATACTAAAGAGTTTATTGATAATTTTCTAGCTTTCAAGATATTTGCAGTTTTACACTGCTAATATGATGAAATAACAGCAACTCCAGCTGTTAATTCTGCTGACCAGTCAGCAGCAAATGCACTTTGACTGTGTTCAGTGCACTAAAATGAACAGGAGGCGGCGCTGTAGTTTCAAATACAGCATATTAGTTGTATAAAAACTGCTAATATCTTGATAACTAGACAATAAATAAAGAATGCAAATGATAAATGTGCTCAGAAGAGCCCTCTTATATAAAAGCTTGAGATACCATGTGTAGTAATAAAAACTCCACTAGGCAATAAATTATAAACACAACAAAAGATCATTGGATGTGTTGAAATCAAACAATAGTTAAAGAAATCCCCTGCTGTCACCACTTGCTTATTTTTATATCATTTGTAATATTTGTATTCTTTAGGGAAGCACGGGGCACAAATACTTTCCTTTTCTCATTAACTTAATTCTCTGACAACTGTTTCTGGTTTGCTAAAATGACCAGCAGGTGGAGCTGTTATTTCATGTTCATTATATTAGCATTGTAGCAACTGCTAGTGTCTTGTTTTGGCCACCCACACCTGCAATTCCTCATACCCAACCTTCTTCCCTCCTGGACTGGGGGAGCGGAGCTGGGGACCCATGGATGAGGGTGGTGGGGGGGCATATGTTATACCACTGCCCAAAACCCAATTAGTATCAGCACCTCCACTGAAGGAACCACTATGACAGAACATGAACAGAATTCCAGAGTAATTGTGGTCACAAATGGTCAATGCAATGGTGCCAAGCCTACCCGGCATCATTTTTAGTGTTCACCCTATTTTTTTGGCACAACTGAACTGCGGCGACAAGGCACTGAGGGAACCTTGGAACAGCTGCCTGGTCCGGAGCTGGAGGTAATTCCAGGATTCCCATACGCAAGGTCGGACTGGGGGGTGAAGGGCCCACCCGCCTGGCTGCGTCCCCCGCACCCCTTTTCCCCCCCCTGCAGGTCCCCCACTCAACGTCCTCCCCTGAGCATGCATAAGTTTTACGCGTCAGGGGAGGAATGGTCGGCTGGGGGAGCGCCGGCAAGGGTTGGGTCTGGCCCGCCGGGGCCCACCGGAATTTTTCCCAGTGTCCTGGTGGCCCAGTCCGACCCTGCCCATACGTCAATAGGCACAGAAGTGCTCAATTCAGAAAAGGAGGCAGGAAGGACTGAGTGGTGCCGAGCGCAACCATACGGAAGTGCATGGAGTACAAGACCCTTTAATGAAAGTGATATGGGCATAACTGAGCCCTATAGAGACCCCAGGCTGCCCACTGTGTAGAGTAGGGTCCCCTAAATATCCTTCATTGTGCTCTAAAGTGGAAAAAAATCATGATTCCAATATTCAGGATTCCAGGATTCCAATATCTCTGGTGATCCAGATCAGTCCGAGCCCCATGAGTAACACTGTACTACTCGGCCTTGCTATAGCGAAGCATACTAGTAAAGAACATCACGTCTGTATTTCAGCTGAATATTCATGTTGTCATTAGTGGGACGATTGTTACACATACAATGTAATTAGCAGAACATTCCGCGGATGAATGGGGCATTCTGTAACAAGGAGGGCAATACTTCATACAAGTGTGAGCCGCACATTGTGACGTCTCTGATCCTTTTTAATTGTGTTGTTTCCCATTCTGTGTGCAGCTGAGCCTCCTGTTTGTGCTGATAAACTCATATAGAGTAGAGCATCACTAACGTCAGACCCTCAGTCTCAGCTGGGCCCTCATATTCTTGTTTGGAATGAGAAGTGTTGCAGAACTGTACCTCTGAAGCAGACCTGGACTGGCATTCAAAACAGACACTGACATTCCAAGTACACAGAGGCCCAAACAGTCCCCTGAAGGCCCACTAATTAGTGACTAGCGGCATCTAGGCTAATTCGCCCAAACAACCGAATTAGCCTAAATCCACCTGATATCGCACACCCCTAGGTGGGGATATCGGGAGAAAATCTGCTCGCTTGGCGACCTCACCAGGTGAGCAGATCTTTACGTGTATGGCCACCTTAACACTCCCCTGAGGACAGGCTTTTCAGGAATCCCACGTCACCTTTAGAGGACTTGGATTACTTCCAGTGGAACCTCCTCTAATCTGATACCCTTTCCAGTATAATCCCTACACTACAGGCAATATGGCCTGGGAGAGATACCTCCAATCTACCACTCCTACGTTGGAGCTCAGAACTGCCCATTCTAGCTCAACCTACTGTATCTGCCTTACACTCCTAGAGTGGTACTATAAGAGGAGCTACTCCTACCTCTGTCTACTACCTCATTCACGTGGCCCTGCTCCCCAAGGCTTACCTCCCTTTGGGCTTTTCATTTACTGGGGCCTAAGTCCCAGGCTCTCCATCAGACATCCACCTTCCTCAGCATATGGAAGCCAAACAGAACGAAGAAGGCTTCCACACTTGGTGCCACTGCGTCCAACTGTTGCAAATCATGCCCAAGTGTGCCTCTTGGTGCTAGGGAACCCTTTATCCACCTCCAACTTGATTCCCATAGTGACCCTTGCCAATAGATACTGGAAGATACTGCCAACTTTTCATTACTATTGTGTCCAATATGCGTCAAATGGCATCTCCCTCTGATGCCCACAATTATGCTGGAATAATGGGAAAATGACTGCATTGTGGGGAAAAAAAGACGGCAACTTTTGAATGAAATTGCACGTTGCACAAAGCGCTTGTGGTTACTGGTTCAAGGTCTTTATAATCAGAGCTGTTAATTATGCAAAGATGATAAACTATTTCCATTTCCCATTTCTGTGCCTGATACATTTCATTGGATCATCACGCGACTGTTCATTGACATTGAGCAATGCTGCTAACGTCTCCTCTTCTTTCCCTCCTCTGCCTTTCCCCCAGTGCGGCTCCCTAAGCGAATGTGCCCGGCGCAGTCCTGAGAGAGTGGCTAAAACAAGAACTGGGCCCAGCAGGTAATAATGAAGATTAATACTGCGCCGGCAATGATCCAGTTGGGATTAAGGTAACCCTTGCAATAAGGAAGAGCCGAAAGCAAACTAAGAAAAGAAATCAATTGAAGGTCATTGCAGAAACCATGAATTATGGGGGGATCTTGGGCAGTGAGCAGTTGGAAAGCAAAGCTTGGATATGGGTGTAGTTGAACTACGGCAGGGCAGATATGGGGAATGGAAAGGGACAGGAGCAGAATGAAACTGATGGAAAATGCTCCAATGATCCCAACGCTGGAATTAATTCTGCCTGTAAATTACAAAGCGATTCTTGTATGTGAGCAGGACTGGAGCACAGTCACAGAAAATTGCGTAGTTTAATCTTAGTCTCGTTATGTGATGGGCTGGGAATAAAGCTCCTTGGTAGCTCCGAGCAGGGATGGCGCCGGATGCTGTAATGAGAAGCTTGGAACAGAATGCAGATGAAAGCTGAAAAGAGAAACAACAAGGAACGATTTGAGAGTCCTTATGTGTAAACAGTATTTATATATCTGAATGAACATAATGAGGCTCATTTATTATTGAAATCTTACATGCACAGAATGGGGGTAATCATCATTATTATATTAGCCAGAATGGTATGGGATTAATATTGTAACGTCTGACTATCATTCTTTATTAATAAAGCTTAGTTTCATGTTTGCTGTAAGCGATAAGGATATTAGCAGTCACTGAGGGGTTCTGTGCCCATATAAAGGCACAAGGCTGCAGGCTGAGTTATACAGGGAACTCTGAGTATCACTCATGTATTATAAGGGATAATGTACCCCCTACTGTAAATGATAAGGATATTAGCAGTCACTGAGGGGTTCTGTGCCCATATAAAGGCACAAGGCTGCAGGCTGAGTTATACAGGGAACTCTGAGTATCACTCATGTATTATAAGGGATAATGTACCCCCTACTGTAAATGATAAGGATATTAGCAGTCACGGAGGGGTTCTGTTCCCATATAAAGGCACAAGGCTGCAGGCTGAGTTATACAGGGAACTCTGAGTATCACTCATGTATTATAAGGGATAATGTACCCCCTACTGTAAATGATAAGGATATTAGAAGTCACTGAGGGGTTCTGTGACCAGAACTATAATTTTATGATGCCCAAAATAATTCTTCACATTTTCAAATCCTGAAATCGTTCTGCTCCGTGGCATCATTTCCCCCCATGTGTCTGTACCGTTGGAACCAGCCAAGCCTTGGAAATAACAGAATTAACTTGCTTGTGAGAAGGTCACAAACTGACAGCTTGCTGTATTGATCCCATACTACGGGGTTCTCACCAGAATGAATACTAAAGGTTTCTGTGCCTTCAAAACAGGTTGGGAAACAAAAATGCCATTTGTAAATAATTAAATATCCCCAACATATGAATTCTTCAAAGAAAATACCAAAGACTCTCATCTGGAGCTGAAAATGTGCTTGGCTGGCAGGAAGCTCCCATTGTTACATATATGGATAGAAATGTAATATTCCATTATTGATTAGTGTGTTCTGTTTGAATTCTCTCCTGGAGGCCATTGCTGTTTGTCAGTTCATAGCAGGACACTATCGCAAAGTAAACCTACTAAATAATGTAAAAAAAACCCATATTTGATTGGATACCTCTAACAAATGCATCAAACGCAACCTTCATATTCCCCCGAGGCACAATATCCCTCACTGAACACTGTGGAGTTTCCTGTGGCTAATATATAATATGTTGGCTAATCCACTATAAATGGGCCGACATTATCATTCACAAACAATGGGTCAATGCACGTTATTCCTATGCAGTATATAAATATTACATACTAGCCCCAGACCCTTAGCCAGATTCCAGGTCTATAGCTATTACGGAATAGTGATGAGCAAATTATTTCGCCAGGCATGGATTTGCAGCGAATCTCCGCATTTCGCCATTGGCAAATTGTTTAAAACTTCTGTGAAAACTTGCTGCGAAAAAATTCATTGCGCATAAAAAAAAGGCACGGTCGCATCAAAAAAGGGCATGGGTCGACAAAAAAAAGATGCAGGTGACAAAAAAAAGACACAGGCGACAAAAAAAGAAGCGGTGACAAAAGAAGAAGTGGCGACAAAAAAAAGACACAGGCGACAAAAAAAAGAAGCGGCGACAAAAAAAAGACACAGGTGACAAAAAAAGAAGCGGCGACAAAAAAAGAAGCGGCGACAAAAAAAAGACACAGGCGACAAAAAAAGAAGTGGCGACAAAAAAAAGACACAGGTGACAAAAAAAGAAGCGGCGACAAAACAATTGCGTGACAAATGTGTTTCACGAATTTTTCGCCGTTTTGCAAATTTTTCTGATTTATCTCTCTCCTTATGGTGGCACCAAAGCATAGAATTCTGCCATCATGGTGTGTATGGTTGGTGGGGTCTTTAATCCTCACTGAATAGTGATGAGCGAATTTGTCTGCTGAAAAAATTTGCCAAACAGTGAAAAATTGATGAAAAGCTATGAAATCAATGGGCATTTTTTTACGGCTACTGTGCAACTTTTTTATGTGCCCAACTTTTTTTTCTCACTCCAAATGCATTAAAGTCATTGGGTGTCTTTTCTCAAGTTTTTTTTTATTCCAAATTTTTTTTATGGCAAATTTTTGCAAATAAATTCACTGATGGGGAAAATTTTTGCCACAAATCCATGACCGGCAAAAAAAATTGCTCATCACTATTACTGAGTCTCTAACATTCTCTAAGTTTATGTTTATTCACACTGTGACGTCTTGAATACTGGTTTCACTGGTGCCTGTCTGGTTGGGATAGTTGGTTGGAATAAAGCTACTCTTTTGAGAACATTATGTGAACATGAAAAAGTGCTTAGCAGTGTCGGACTGGCCCACTGGGACACCGGGAAAAAACCTGATAGGCCCCTGTGGCCACCAGCCCTCCAGCTGCCTAACTTCTTTGCCAGGCCTTCTGATCCCCGCTCCACTTATTTCACACAACTGCATGGGCTCCCCCCTAGTCCTAGAGGTCCCTGCTACCACTACTCCCTCTGGCATCTCTGGCACCGTATCAATCTTCAAGAATTCTGCCCAGTTTTCCAAACTGGGAAATACAGTAAATGGCAGTTGTTGGGGGGCTTCTTAAGTGAGAAGGAATTTGGAGTTTTATGGATAACAGACTGTGTAAAGGCCCCCATACACGGGCCGATAGAAGCTTGGACCGATTCGGCAGCTAATCGGCCCGTGTATGGGAAGAAACGAGTGGCCTGGCCGACCGATATCTGGCCTGAAATTGGCCAGATATCGATCGGCCAGGTTAGAAAATCCAGTCGGATCGGGGACCGCATCGGCTCGTTGATGCGGTCCCCGAACCAACTGCCCATGGCCGCAAATGTAATTTGCCCCAGGGCCAAACAATTGGATTATTTTTTTTTAAAGCAACTTGCTACCCGATATAGCCCACCCGTAGGTGGGGATACCGGGTGCAGATCCGCTCGCTTGGTGACATCGCCAAGCGAGCGGATCTTATAGTGTATGGGGACCTTAACTCTAGGCAGTGTCAGCCAGTGGCTACTAAAGCAAATAAAGTGCTGCCTTGTATAAACATGGGAATTATCTCTAGGGATGAAAATAGAAATTTGCCTTTTGATAGATCCCTGGTAGGGCCTCACCTTACCCACTAGCCTGAGCTTTACTCACTCACAAATACAAGGGCATTTACAAGCAGACAGTTCAATACAAAGAACACTACATACTGTATATATCTTATCCCATGTATGATTTTGGAATGCAGTGACAGGCAGCCCTCCTCCACATTTTTATAAATTTCCTATTGTAGTTGAAAATTTACAGTTAAATTTTAAAAAATTCTCTGCTTTAGCAAGGTTCCCTTTAAAGTAGTCAGACAGATGAAAAAGTGATGGCAATAGGTGCCCACCACAGTGTAAAGGCAGCTAGAACTGTTTTGTTATGAAATAAAATCTGTAATATTAAATATTCATGCTTTACCCTTTTATTTACAGAAAACATCTGAATTTGTTTTTAAAGACAAAGGGGCACATTTACTAAAACTCTAACATCTCTATTTTTTTTATTTTGAAAATATTGAATAAACTCATTTTACATTTACTGAACTGAAAAAGTTGAAGAAAAGTCGCGAAGATCACAAATTTTCTAATTGTTGCACAAAAATCCAGCAAAAAAGTATCAGAAATCCATCAAAAATCCATTCGAATTGTTAAGTATTAATGTAAAGGAAAAATTGATAAATAAAGAGATGATAAAAAAAAATCCATTGGAAACCTTTAAAGTTTTGAGGAAAAAGAAGGGCCTTTCAGGAAAGGGACATCGGCCACTGACTTCTACACAATCTTGGCAAATTTTAACCAGATTTGGATTTTTTTAGGCATTTGGATGCATAGTAAATCTCTGAAAAGTTGGGCCTTTTTTTCTGCGACTGTTATCGCTAAAAATCTGAATCGGAAAAAAAATCGAGAGTATTAGTAAGTGGCCTCCTCATAAAACAGTCTGAAATGAAAAAGTCACAGCAAGAAAAGTTGCAGAAAAATCACAAAGATCCATTTTTTCTCTGGCGCCACAATTTTTTTTTGATGCAGGCGCCAATTTTTCGAGCGGGTAACAAATTTTTGATGCACACTGAATTTTTCCGTGGCTAATTTTGCCGCCCGTTTTGAAAAAAAATCCACCAATGGCGCAAAGCTGAAATGTGCTGTGAATTCATGGCTGCCGAATTATTTCATCCATCATTACCTCTAAAGGCAAAAGAAGGAACTTTCAGGAAGAGAAGGGACATCTGCCATTGACTTCTACATGATCTCGGCAAATTGTAGCTGGTGAATTGTCAGATTCGGATATTTAGCTGCTTGGATGCATAGTAAATCTCAGAAAAGTCACAACTTTTTTTTCTGTGACTTTTAGGGCATTTTTATATGAAAGAAAAATTCCCTTATGGCAACTTTAATGCCCATTTTTTGTTTTTAGAAAAGAAAAGGACGAAAGCCCCGAATGTTCTGCTTAAGACGCCTGTGCATAAAGAAGTGCGCCGTTAATTGGAAATTCTCCCCAGTTCTAATATATAAAGAGAAGAAGCTCATTTCCTTTATCATGGATTTATTATGCCTGGAAATGTCTCGGGGGAACCTTTGTCAAGATGACAGAACCCAGTGTTTGATGTTTCCCTTTCTGATTAGACCATGTCTATTTCTCATATAGTTAGAAAGTCGCCTTCATAGACAAATCAAATATTTCCTTTGACATTTTTATGACAGAGACCACATACATTGCTGGGAAATACAGGATTATGGTCATAATTTATTTTACGGCTTTTAAAAAAAAAAAAAATTTCAAATAGAAAGGCCTGAGCATTTTCTGTTACTGAAACAAAGGAAGTGAAAAAATGATAAAATTGAAAATTATAAAATCCCCACGGCAGGGAAAAAAATGAGAATTCCTGTGTTTCGCCATTGGCGGATTATTTTGCGAAATAGGCAACAAAGTTGGGGTTGAAAAAATTCACCACGTGACCAAAAATTGTCACGCGCGGCAAAAAAATTGTTGCGCCTTTTTTGATGCGCGCAACAATTTTTGTGCAACAAAGTTTTATGTGCAACTTTTGCACCGTTTCATGAATCTTTTGAAAGATTCACAAATTTTTCAGCCAAGCAAAACAGGACAGATTGCTCATTACTAATGAGAATTAGTGATGAGTGATTTTTTTTTGCCAGACATGGATTCGCAGCGAATTTCTGCATTGTGCCATTGGCAAATTGTATTGCAAAAAAAAAGGAAACGTGCAAATAAAATGTATGTTATGATAACTTTCTAATGATTAATATTGCAAATTTTTCCATCTATTAAAAAAATATATTATTAAAGACCTATACCCCCAAACAGTGTAGGTCTCTATAATAATATATCACATAAACAGCTCATATGTAAAACCCATCTTCATCTAAATAAATCATTTTTATATAAATATACTTTTTTAGTAGTACGTGCCATTGGGTAATCCTAAATAGAAAACTGCCATTTTAAGTACTAAGGGCCGCCCCCTGGGATCATAGGATTCACAGTGCACACAAACAAGCCAAGGCACACATACATGCTAGGCCCCATCAGCCAATGAATGGGCAGAGTTCTGCCTTTTGCTCCCACACTACTTCCTGTTACAGTTAGAGCTGCATCACTTCCTGTCAGCTGATCTCTGAGGGGGCACACAGCCCATCACTAAATGGCGGCTCAAGGGAAAGGATGTAAAAGGACAATATTTACTGATATATAAATTCCAGTTTGGCGAGATTCTTTAATAGGCCACTTAACATAATATAAACTGTCTGTTGGTTACATATTCATTCTGGGGGTATAGATTTCCTTTAATAGAGCTATGGTAAAAGACAAACCTAAATATGGCTGTTGATTTCTGTTACAGAAATGATCTGATTTTGACAAAATTATATATTTTAAAACCACAGCAGATTTTAAAAAAAAAAAAAACTTTGTAGTTTCCACTCTATGTAATAAAACCTGAGAAAGTTGCAACAAAAAATGCATGATTAGAACTCACAATGGCTATAAATACAGTGGGTACTAAATAATAACAAAATGTCGGTTTCTGTTCTTAATAGTGGAATTTCTTTTCCTCTTATTTCCCAAATAGCTCTCACACTATGGAAGAAAATAAAGTTGTTTTCTGTCCACAGGACAAGCTAGCCCTGCAGCGAATGTGATTTGAAGGCCAAATTGCCCCACACAGCTGGCAATCTATAGGATTGGATTCTCTTCACAACAGGAACAAGACTGGCACCTTCAATCAGCCTTAAAAAAACGGTAAACTGAGTTGGAAGTTGAGAGAAAGTCTGTCCGGCAGAGATTATTATAGGACTTGCTTTGTACATCAGGGCACAGCGGCAAATACACAGGCACGTTACAGTGATACCGATATGGGAAATGTATAGTAACGATAAACGATACTTTGCTTAGCAATAGTGATGAGCACAGTTTTTCGGCAGCCATGGATTTGCAGCGAATTTCTGCATTTTGCCATTGGCGGATTGTTTCGTGAACCTGTGGTAAAAATCCACCACGAAAAATTCGTCAAAATAGGCGCAGCCAGGTCAAAAATAGTCAGGGTTGCATAAAAATATAGGCAGGGTAGAGTCTAGGGATGCACCGAATCCCAGCAGAATCTGTCAGGGAGGGTTAAGGGGTTCGGCCGAACCCAAAAAAGTGTGTTTGGTGCCTCCCTAGTAGAGTCAAAATGCTTGCTTAAAAATGGGTGCATAAAAAATAGGTGCGGGCATGTCAAAAATTGGCACAGTCGCATCAAAATGGACACGGTTGCTTAAAAAAGGACACAGCCACATCAAAAATAGGTGCGGTCACGGCACTATTGGCACGGTTGCTAAAAAATGGGTGCGGGTGTGTAAAAAAATAGGTGTGGTAGCGTCAAAAATAGGCACAGTCACATCAAAATTAGCGCGGTTGCTTATAAATAGGTGCACTCACGTCAATATCGTCTCAGTCGCAGCAAAAAAGATGCACGGGACAACAAAAAGTCATGCACGGAAAAAAATGTGCATCAATAAATTGGTGCTTAAAAAAGGGCATTGTTGCGCCAAAAATAGGTGCAGTCACGTCAATATCGGTGCAGTCGCAGCAAATAAAAAGACGCGAGCAACAAAAAAAACATGCAACAAACACTGCTTCCCACACTTTACTAGCGTTTTGCGAATTTTTCACCGAAGCGAAACGGGGCAGATTTGCTCATCACTACTTAGCAATGATTAGCATGGAAGCACTATGTCTCTATTGAGCGGATGACACTTAGGAGCAGATTTATTAAGACACGAACGCTCTGAGCGTTCATTCGAAAGCATGTGTAGGGGAAACAACGACTGGCCTGCCCGAGCCATATCTGGCCTGAAATCAGGCAGATCTTGATTGGGCAGGTTTGAAAATTCAATCGGTTCGGGGACCACATCGGCTTGTTGAATTGGTCCCCAAACCGACTGCGCCTATTCCAGTCGTTATAATTCGGTCATTTGGCCCCAGGGCCAAATGACTGAATTAGCCTAAATTCTCCTGATATCGCCCACCCGTAGGTGGGGATATCGGGAGAAGATCCGCTTGCTTGGTGACCTTGCCAGGCGAGCGGATTGTTACGTGTTTGGCCACCTTTAGACCTTTCCTAGCAATAGCAGCCTCTAATGAAAAGAATACAGCACAACATGAATTGAATAATATTTCATTTATTGCTTAATCTGAGCCTAAATATCAAACTAAGGATAGAAAACAGTAACACATTTATTCCCTGATTAAGCCGTCACGGCGGTTTTTCTGCCGTTTTCAGAAAAATGCGCGCATTTTAAGTAAACAGGGTTGGAAGGAGAAGCCGCTCTGATATGGATTTATGATACATTTTCCGACACACATCATTCCCACGGGGCCATTACGGAGATAACTAGCTCGGCAGAAGCTGTGCTGAGGCTTCTGCTTTTCAATTTGCTGAGCCGACCGGCAGCCATTTCCAAAGGGGTTACATGCGAGACCTAATCAGTCTGCTCATTGCTGGCAAAATGTTTTTATTTCAAGGCAGACACTTAGTGACCTGAAAGTTTAATGTCATCATTTTTAACAGGGATATTGTGCAGGGAGCCCTCAGCGCCGGGCTGTAGAGAAGCAATGTGCCTGCCCTGGCTATTTCTAGGTTACTATACTTAGTAGGAGCTATTTAATACTTCTGGCTAACTCAAGACTGATTACGGATTCTGCTCCAGATATCCTGCACTCAAGCATTAGTCTTTAAAGGTATTGGGAATAAGTGTGCACAATCCATTATGGTACAAAATCATTTGCATGGGGGCTAGAGGTTGTTAATGAAATTAGTAAACTGTTTATTAACTGAATAGGCAATAAGAGTGCAGCAGTAGATTTAATGTTCTCAATTAAATGCAAACTCCACCCAAACACAACTTAGTAAACATAATTTCAAGCAACTTTGCAATATACATCAATTTAAAAATACGCAGCCTTTTCATGGTGTTTAATGTAATAATCTGGTTTGGAACAGTTGCCTAAGCCCCGCCCCCTGTTCCCCTGCTGGTCTGGCTGACTACTTTGTGACTCAAATAAACTGTAAAAGTAGTTGCCTGTCCCTCAGCCTGCCTTCAGCCTGCCTCCTCCCAATCCCACAATTCCCTGCTGCACACGTGATGTCAGTAAGGAAAGGAACATCATGCATTGTGGGTTGTGTGGGGCTCTTTAACAAATTTTGGTTCAGAAGCCGAAGTTCCCCTTTAAATAGCCATAACATACACAGCCACTCTTTGGTTAAAAAGCTGACACTGGGTCTCAACAAGAGTCAAAATAAGACCCCCCCTTTAAGAACTTGCATGGAAACAAACCTCTACATCTGCTCAATGCGGTGAAGTTCCTGGCAGATAACTCACCGAGGGTTCTAGCTACACCCCCTGCTCTAGTTAGTCCCTCTTACCCTAAATTTGGCTTATCTGAGGTCTCCTGACACCAGTGTTGATCCTCTCTGGGAATTCCCTCCCCAAGCACTCAGCCACATTCTCCATCCTTCACTAAGGAGCCTCTTGAGAAATATACCCTTCCCTTTATACAATAGAGGTCCCCTAACAATACTGATCCTTCTTCTTTATATATTGTCACGGAGACATATAAAGTATATATTTTGCAGGTCTATGTATGTAGCTGAGAGCACTCACCAATGTGGCAACTTGTTTCCCTCTCGATTCTCTAAAAAAAAACCTCTGCATTTAAACCAGTAGGAATGGGAATTGGAATGGTCAAGGTCCACTTCAAAGGATAATTGATAATAGGGTTGATTCACTAAAGTGCATTAAAACGTGCGCTTTTTATAGCATGCGTTAAAAATTTTATCGCGTCTTATTTTTCACGCCTTAACACAAGATTCACTAGAAGCATACTTGCGTTGATTTAGAAACGATGCTGTTTACGTTAAGTTGCAAAGACTATTTTCGTGCAGTATTTGACGCAATGCACGCTAATTAACGCAGCACGCACAAATTGTCGCCGCGTGCGAAAAAATGCACGCCATATTAGTCATACACAGCATTAATTTAGGAAAACTACTGTTCTGAAAATGCCCATTTCCCTGCAAACTTGCGGCTGCATCACTCTGGGGCCAACACAGACTTGAATAAATCCCACTGCAAAGTCCTTATTGTGTTGCCAAAAGCTCATTTACTGTACTTTTCTATAATTACCGTCTGCCCCAAGTAGGTGTTAATTTTCGCACAGACTAATGCGATATTTAGCGCGTCCAAGTGTTTGTGAACACAAAGCTAAGGAGCTCCAGTGCATGCAAGACTCCATTATTGCTGGTGTAGCCCACTTTATCTTTAGATGTGGCACTACCTGCTGATATGTCACTATACTTGGCGCTCTCTTTAGATCCTGAGCCCCGCTTACTTTGGGGAACAGCTGTTACTTTATACTTTGGCGTGCCTCCACCCAGAATAGGGATAGAATGAACTATAACTCCCCTCCTGGGACCTAATACTGTACTGCAGTGTGAGGACTCCCAACACTCCTGGCACCTTGCCCCCTCCCTGGGGTAGTTGCTTACCAGGCAGGTGGATCCTCCAGATATGCAGAGACAGGACACTGGATTGATGTTTAACCAGTGGAACTTATTTATTGTACAGTTGTATCAGACAGGCAGATTATGCACAGGAGCAATGAGGCAGTCAGGGTATACTCCCTCTTCCTTAAGAGACCCTCTCTCCACGAGATATTAGCAGTACTACACGCCAGATGATTCCCTTTAGGGGTTCCCTCCGGTACTTCTCGCCAAAAGCCCCTCTCTAGGGCACTTCCCGGTACTACACGCCAAGCGGACACCCCCTCAGCAGACCTCACCCCGGTACTTCCACTTAGATACCCCTGGATTAGGCTAATCTCCTATACTTAGCACTTTATACCCTGACTCCAGCTATGAGTGCTGGTGGATCTTAATCCATTACACCTCCTGTCGGGGCCACGCTGCCCAACTAGATAACCTGTCTCCCACTCCTAGAGTGGTCTATAACAATTCTCTAACTGTCTAATGCTAACCTGTGGTATACCTCTTATCCAAGAGGGGTCCCAGGCTGAAAGACCTGCAGGCACATGGCTGCACAGCCTTATATACTGTGTGCACCCTGTGGCTTAACTATTGAACTGCAGGGAAGCTAAATCCCAGTTAACCCTTATAGTGCCAAACCACCCAAGGTGTCCCACTACTAAGTGTTAACTCCCTGGGGCCTATCCTAGGGGCAACCAATCTAGGGGACCCAAATTTTGGGGAACCCTACATTCTCCCCCCACAAGAAAAATGTCACCTCCCGGCTGACATACCTTTAACCAAAACATTTACATTTTACCATTGCATTTCTTATACCAAATCACTTCTTCCACAGTCCCTCGCGATGTCTGCGCAGAAACCTGTATGCCTATGGAAGGAAACAGTAAATACAATTTTACCTTTCCCACCACCCCAAAGTCTTGGTATAAGTCCCAAAGTCCTTTTTCCTGAAAGAAATTTCACACATAACTCAGAAATACTCAGGACAATTATCTCTCAAAACAAAAGAAATTTTTATTAAACAGCTCTTGTACTCCCTCCTCCTCCTTGAGGGAGTCCATACCCCCTGGTGCTCGGCACCTCCTGGGGTCTTCCACCAACGGGTGGGGATTCTCAACTCAAGTGGCAGCTCCAGCCAACAGCTTCCGGGCCCTCCTCAGGCCATAACTTTGGTGGGGCTTTACCCCTCAACAGAAGAACGGTTCCCCTTCACTTGGGGAAACTGGCAGGCAGTCCAAGCCTCCACCTACTGGACAAACAAGGCAATTTGTTTTCCTCAAGGCCCCTTCACACTAGGTAGGTGAAGTGCTGCTTAACATCCTCATAAGGAATATAATAACGAGGATGAGGCTTCTCCACAGAACGACCACTCTCCAGAGTGTCCTCTATGCTGAAATAGCGGGGCTTGGGGTTATACTTCCCACAGCTCTGCACGGCATGTTTTAGTACAGTGCGGCCCCACCACCATTCCTGCTCAGTGGCCCGCACAAATTTCCAAGCCTGCCTGCGCTTGGCTCTGTCAGAACTGCTTAAGATATTTAGGGGCATCTTTTTCTTTCTCTGGATCTCCTCCACGACCCACTCTTCCATCATATGGCCCATCCTCTCATATACCCACAGAGGGGCATATGGCATGTAATAGCCCCATAACATGTGCACCCTAAAATTGATCACTCGTTGGGTTCTGGATACTGACCGAAATACTGCTGGGTCTGCCTGTCCAGGCAGCACCCAAAACTGCTTCTCTTCCTGTGGGCTTATCTTAGGTGGTGCTACAAAGCTGGAAGGGGAAGCGAACATAGGGCCCACGTCTGCTGTGGCCTCTTCCCCAGATTCATCACCCCCTGGGGTGTACTCACTAGAGGAGTGAATCCCCCCCCTGTGATATGAGGGTGGCCGCCGGTCTGATGTGGCATCCCTCAGGGACTGCAAATAGGATGGGGGGGCTAGGACCTCCTCCTGACCCGTTTCAGAGGGAGCTGGTGATGGGGGCCCCATGAATTCTTCCCACTCTTTGTCCCTAGTGCCTTGGTAGCGGCCCCTCCTGGGTCCCCGCCGGCCTTTCCGGCCCCTGGGGCAGGTAACTTGAGTAGCGTCACCCCCTGCCAGTACATCTGGTCTAACCCACGAGTCACTCAGGGTCCCCTGGGTACTCACCGCCTCGGCCGCAGCTTCCACCGCCCAGTCAACAGTGGCGGGAGCGCTGGCCCACTCAGATTCACCCTCCGCACCGGTAGCTGTTTCCTCCGGTTCAGCCGCGGGGTGATTTTCCTCTCCCTCCGGTTCAGCCGCCGGATCCATAACGTCCCCCTCCTGGGTGGAACTAGGGCGGGCAGCAGGACTTCCCGACGAATCCGCCTCCTCCTCATCACTGAGGGTGATGGCGGCATAGGCCTCGTCCACGGCCTCAATTTCCAGCACTTGCTGGCCTCTGGGACCTGCTCCAAACGGGCCACTCCAGTACGGCCGGTCACAGGTGGTGCACAGGGCCCCGGGATGCTTCATCGATCCAAAGGACTCGGCTTCACAGCCGCCACAGAGGGGCACCATCCAGTGCAGAGTGTCATGCACTTTCATTTCTGCAAAGCTGCCGGCCCAAATGAAACGCCGACCGGTATCCTCCATCCGCACCCCCTGTCTCTTGGGTGGCTTGGGGAGCGTTGGGGACTCAGACCCCGATGGCACAAGCTTGCTTTGGTTGGGCATGCTGATGGCTCTCTTCCAACACGCAGCTCCTTCCCTTAGCACAGACACACACGATCTGCCCAAAATGGCCGCGGTGACGTCACCGGCCAAGTCGCGCCCACTCTGTTTGGCGCACTTTCCCAGCCACACGGTTGGCTAAACGCTCTAAGGGGCGGCTCCAACAATCAGGAATGTTCTGCCTCCTCCCCCTCACGGGGCTTCCCACGGAATTTCCCGGGTCTGTTTGGCGCCACAAGCCTGCAATCTGATTGGCCCAGGGCAACTCCTCTGCTCTTTTGGCGCCAATTATCCCTCACTGGATACAGATTCAGGGTGCCCAAAATTTATCCCATACGGAGGTCAGGCTTCCAGATTTACACTAGGCCCAAAACTTTGTTATGGCCTTTCTGCACTGTACTTGCTGTTCTTTTGCTGCTGTTTCGAAATCTCAGCAGTGCCTCCAAATGTAGCCCACTTTATCTTTAGATGTGGCACTACCTGCTGATATGTCACTATACTTGGCGCTCTCTTTAGATCCTGAGCCCCGCTTACTTTGGGGAACAGCTGTTACTTTATACTTTGGCGTGCCTCCACCCAGAATAGGGATAGAATGAACTATAACTCCCCTCCTGGGACCTAATACTGTACTGCAGTGTGAGGACTCCCAACACTCCTGGCACCTTGCCCCCTCCCTGGGGTAGTTGCTTACCAGGCAGGTGGATCCTCCAGATATGCAGAGACAGGACACTGGATTGATGTTTAACCAGTGGAACTTATTTATTGTACAGTTGTATCAGACAGGCAGATTATGCACAGGAGCAATGAGGCAGTCAGGGTATACTCCCTCTTCCTTAAGAGACCCTCTCTCCACGAGATATTAGCAGTACTACACGCCAGATGATTCCCTTTAGGGGTTCCCTCCGGTACTTCTCGCCAAAAGCCCCTCTCTAGGGCACTTCCCGGTACTACACGCCAAGCGGACACCCCCTCAGCAGACCTCACCCCGGTACTTCCACTTAGATACCCCTGGATTAGGCTAATCTCCTATACTTAGCACTTTATACCCTGACTCCAGCTATGAGTGCTGGTGGATCTTAATCCATTACACCTCCTGTCGGGGCCACGCTGCCCAACTAGATAACCTGTCTCCCACTCCTAGAGTGGTCTATAACAATTCTCTAACTGTCTAATGCTAACCTGTGGTATACCTCTTATCCAAGAGGGGTCCCAGGCTGAAAGACCTGCAGGCACATGGCTGCACAGCCTTATATACTGTGTGCACCCTGTGGCTTAACTATTGAACTGCAGGGAAGCTAAATCCCAGTTAACCCTTATAGTGCCAAACCACCCAAGGTGTCCCACTACTAAGTGTTAACTCCCTGGGGCCTATCCTAGGGGCAACCAATCTAGGGGACCCAAATTTTGGGGAACCCTACACTGGGTTCAATACAAGGCGCATAGACTACACTGAATAACACCGTGTCCTTAGAATTACTTGCACCCCTGCTCCTCCATACCCCCAGCATGAGAAAATAGCTACATGGCCTGCTCTTCTCTAGCCATGCAATTGCAATTGGCTTCACATCAGTCCTATGCTAATGCCAGGCTGGGACACTGCCTTAGACTGTGAGGCCTCGGACACAATTACATTTTTAGTACTACTGCTACCCACTCACTTCTATACCCGCTATCAATATGCAGAATAGAGGTTCAGCAATGTGAGTTGGAGCACATGGATCTTGTGTAGTTTAGTGCACTTGTCCCACTTACTGGGGAAGCAGTTCATTTATGTGTCCCACAAGCACTGGGTAACAGTATCTGACATGGAAGGACAGTCTGCAGAAGCATCAGTTCATAGTAACAGCCCTACAGTTCTGCCATAAATCACACTTGCATTAATGGGGTGGCTTCATTCAAACAATAAATACTCATTCCTGAGCTAAACCTTACTTTGCCTTTAGCAGTTTGCTATTACCTTTTTATAGAAGGTTACCCATTAATCATTATTTACTTATCACAGGCTAATCCAGTAATTCCCCTTTGCCTTATTACTTATCAGTAATACATGATTTACTGGCTTTACAGTTGCCGTATTATCAATGTAAATCACTATAACCTTGGCCAGGTTCATTAGGTTCACATGTAACGCTGATGTCCCATAGAGAAATTTAGTTGCCTGTGATAGATCTCTGCTACCGTGGGTTACTAGTCTCTCCAAAATGCCTTTCCACCGGCAACAATATGGTGGTGGAAAGGCCTACATATCGCTATCTAGTAGAATTAAGTCTAAAACAACTGGCCTACATATCGCTTCCTGTTGCCTCAATATTGCTTTACCTGCAGGAGGAAACTTCACGCGACTTCGGAAAACCAAAGCGATGCGAAGGGCTTTCCACCAGCAATTCCTATTGCTGCCGTTGGAAAGGCATTTTGGAGAGACTAGTCCCCGCGGTTGCAGAGGTCTATCATAGGTGACTAAATGTCTCTATGGGACATCAGCCTAAGGGTTGGTAGATCCAAGTTTTGACTGTTCTTGCTACAAAACAAGAAAGGGGCGGGGTTATTATTATTATTTGTACATTTCCTTTCCCCATTTTACAGAGTTTGAAAAATCCCTAAGATGGGAGGTATGCCCTAGCGAATAGAGGGCAAGGAACAAGAGCAAGGGTGTTGGTGGCCAAACTGGTTATACCCATGTGGTACAGTCAGATTCAGGTGACTTCAGGCTGGGGAGATAAACTATCACCAGGTTCTAGGATCCCCCTGAAGATTCCATATTGTAGTATGCAAACCTGGACAACTTATGTTCTTATGGTACGATTTTCTGATGATGGAGATCAGGTTAACTCCACCAGATTTAGGTTACCCCTAAGGTGTTGGGGAAAAAAAGTATACAGTAATTAATATATTATATGCATATAACACACAAATATTCTGTAATATCCCTAACTGATATTCTTATAAACAGTGCTTAGTGATGTCATCAGTTATAATTGATGCTCAGTGATGTCATTTCTGTCATATTTATTATAATATGTCCCCCCCTGTTGTAAAATAGGGAGATACTAGAAGTTACCTAAGTGTTCAATAACCTGTACAAAAGCACTTAGCCTTTGGCCTTATCATTTTATATGGTCCTTGGTGACCAACAAAATCCTTCCATTTTACAACAGGGGGTATATTATTCCCTACATATCTGTATTATTAAATTTTTGTATTCTTTTTGTACAATATATGCAGAGAATAATGGCAGCAATTAGATCTCGTACACTGCCGGTTATGCTACATGATACCACGTGCCGGGATGACCATTCTCTGGGCTGTGCAGCTGCAGCCGTTTGCCCTTTCCGCTGATATCCATGCACCTGAACTTTACCATGAATAAATGAAACAAACGAGGATACATGGAAAAACAATGGAAGCGACTGGAGAGTCCAAGGCTAGCAATCTCCCTTCTCCGGGGAAGCAATATCCCTCACCATCTGTGTCTGGAACACTCTCGCGGTGAATAAATAGGAATATGCCTGGGTTGATTGGAGGCTTGAAAGCTTCACTAGAACAATTGCGACTCCTTCGCTGCTGCTGCTGCTGCCGAGACCTTTGTACTAATGTTCCCAGCTGTTTCGGTGCAGCTCATATAAACTGAAATAGTTACTGGCCGTCTCCAGAGCAGCTGGGCCTGTTCTGCATTATGATGGAAATCCATCTCCGCAGCGTTGGCTTGTATGCACGTGGCACCCCTGCATTAGTGGCAGGGAATTCGTTGCAGCCCAGACAGCTAAAGCCTTGCTCCTCACTGGGGGCTCAGCGGCAATATTCATACAAGATGGACTCAAATAAAAGTTCTGCAGAATGCATGCAAAACTGGATTTAATAGCGCTTCCCATAGTCC
Source organism: Xenopus tropicalis (assembly GCF_000004195.4). Classification (NCBI taxonomy): domain Eukaryota; kingdom Metazoa; phylum Chordata; class Amphibia; order Anura; family Pipidae; genus Xenopus; species Xenopus tropicalis. The sequence continues at coordinate 140,756,844 of NC_030682.2, forward strand.
AGAAATAATGACACTGTAAGCCCCTCTCAATAGAGATTAATAATATGCACGAATACAAATGTGACCCAGGGTGGCCCCCACACCGGAATTTCACCAGGGTAGGGAAGGCAGAGTATGGCACACACAGGCAGCATAGGGCAGGCAGAGTATGGCACACACAGGCAGCATAGGGCAGGCAGAGTATGGCACACACAGGCAGCATAGGGCAGGCAGAGTATGGCACACACAGGCAGGGTAGGGCAGGCAGAGTATGGCACACACAGGCAGCATAGGGCAGGCAGAGTATGGCACACACAGGCAGCATAGGGCAGGCAGAATATGTCACACACAGGCAGGGTAGGGCAGGCAGAGTATGGCACACACAAGCAGCATAGGGCAGGCAGAGTATGGCACACACAGGCAGCATAAGGCAGGCAGAGTATGGCACACACAGACAGCATAGGAAAGGCAGAGTATGGCACACAAGCAGCATAGGGTAGGCAGAGTATGGCACACACAGGCAGCATAGGGCAGGCAGAGTATGGCACACACAGGCAGCATAGGGCAGGCAGAGTATGGCACACACAGGCAGGGTAGGGAAGGCAGAGTATGGCACACACAGGCAGCATAGGGCAGGCAGAGTAAGGTACACACAGGCAGCATAGGGCAGGCAGAGTATGGCACACACAGGCAGGGTAGGGCAGGCAGAGTATGGCACACACAGGCAGCATAGGGCAGGCAGAGTATGGCACACACAAGCAGCATAGGGCAGGCAGAGTATGGCACACACAGGCAGCATAAGGCAGGCAGAGTATGGCACACACAGACAGCATAGGAAAGGCAGAGTATGGCACACAAGCAGCATAGGGTAGGCAGAGTATGGCACACACAGGCAGCATAGGGCAGGCAGAGTATGGCACACACAGGCAGCATAGGGCAGGCAGAGTATGGCACACACAGGCAGGGTAGGGAAGGCAGAGTATGGCACACACAGGCAGCATAGGGCAGGCAGAGTAAGGTACACACAGGCAGCATAGGGCAGGCAGAGTATGGCACACACAGGCAGGGTAGGGCAGGCAGAGTATGGCACACACAGGCAGCATAGGGCAGGCAGAGTATGGCACACACAGGCAGGGTAGGGCAGGCAGAGTATGGCACACACAGGCAGCATAGGACAGGCAGTGTATGGCACTTACTACTTGCACCTATTGGAAATGAACTGCTCTCCGGCAATCAAGAACAACTGCCTGTAATTTAGGAGCAGATTTATCAAAATGTGAGATTAGAGGTCACCACAGAAACATTCACCCACTTTCTTTTCATTCCTATTGGATTTTTAAAAGTTTATTTAAAAGTGGGGTTTCCTTAATGGAGAAGGATCTACGGGTTTTTGTAGATCACAAGTTGTCTAATTCCAGGCAGTGTCATTCTGTGGCTACTAAAGCAAATAAAGTGCTGTCTTGTATAAAAAAGGCATTGACTCAAGGGATGAAACATAATTTTGCCCCTTTATAGGTCCCTGGTAAGGCCTCACCTTGAGTATGGGGGGCAGTTTTGGGCTCCAGTCCTTAAGAAGGATATTAATGAGCTGGAGAGAGTGCAGAGACTGCAACTAAACTGGTAAAGGGGATGGAAGATCTAAACTATGAGGTGAGACTGTCAGGGTTGGGGTTATTTTCTCTGGAAAAGAGGCGCTTGCGAGGGGACATGATTACTCTGTACAAGTACATTAGAGGGGATTATAGGCAGATGGGGGGGTTCTTTTTTCCCATAAAAACAATCAACGCACCAGAGGTCACCCCTTTAGATTAGAGGAACGGAGCTTCCATTTGAATCAGTGTAGGGGGTTCCTCACGGTGAGGGCAGTGAGGTTGGGGAATGCCCTGCCGGGGGATGTTGGGTAGGGGGTTCCTCACGGTGAGGGCAGTGAGGTTGGGGAATGCCCTTCCTAGTGATGGGGTAATGGCAGATTCTGTTAATGCCTATAAGAGGGGCCTGGATGAGTTCTTGAACAATCAGAATATCCAAGGCTATTGTGATACTAATATGTACAGTTAGTATTAGTGGTTGTATATATAGTTTATGTATGTGAGTGTATAGATTGGTAGGTGTGGGTTGTGTGTGCTGGGTTTACTTGGAAGAGTTGAACTTGATGGTCTTTTTTCAACCCTATGTAACTATTGTGAGAGATGCAATTGGAAAGGTCATTATTTGGTGTATTTCCACCAGTGTTTAAGGTGGGATACAGATGGCCTAAGGTTAAAATACCTGGTTTTACAGCAGGTAATGCTGTGTTGGAGTAAATCTCCTTTAAGGTTTGATTTGGCCAGCTGTAAGGAGCTGCCTGATTAGGCTGCAGGTGAGCAGCCAATAAAAGGGCTGTATGATTTACACAGAGGGTTGGAGTTGGAGTTGACTGTGTGAAGGTCACTCTCCGAGCAGGGCACAGAGCAGGAGGGCTGCCTGTGTTAGGAACTCCCAGAGGAGCTGGGGGTGAGTTCTGACCAAATGAATGAGTGCTGAGAGGGCTCAGCAAGGCTTAGTGTGAAGCCTGAGTGTTCCAGAGTGTGGGACCAACCCTGGAAGGTGAGAACCCTGAAGGAGGGACATATCATAACACTGAACTGTTTATGAACTTATGTCTTTATGTTTCTGTTGGGAAGAATTGGCCCTAAATAAACCTGAGTTTTGTCTGAAGACTTGGTGTCCCTGTCTCTATGCTCCAGATCCTCTGCATGCCTGCCTGTCTACCATTGCTAATTCCCCCAAAATTGCGTGTACAGGCATTCAGCATGTCACACTATGTAACTATGTATGTACCAATGGGTTAAAGTTAGAGTTCACCATTTGATAAATATGCTTCTAAAAATCCCATAGGGATGAACTGAAACTGGGTGAATTTTTATATGGTGAGCTTTAATCTCACATTTTGCTAAATCTGCTCCTTTGGGCCTTTCCACCAAAAAGGAAATGGAAAGAGAAAGGACGTTGGAGCTTTTCCATCAATCTTCCTAATTAATGTGATACAGGTGGAAAAACATTCATTAGGCCCAAATCAGTTGCCTGCTTGTCACAAGTCATTAATTTAATGTAAAGCCGGTAAATTAGGTTAATGGCTGAAGCGATAGCACAAATAGATGCAAAAGAGCAAAAGAGGATTAGGGATGAACAGGTTTCAAATGGTTGTGACCATCAAAGCTAGAAAATGAGGTTAATGAGTACGGCAATGATCCAGTGTGAGGGCGGGTAGGTGCTTTATAGCGATACAGTGCACCTCTATTGATACTATGTGGGCATTAGCATGCCGTCATTTATATTCATGGGAAAGATGAGCCTACTGAGTTGGAACCTGGAAGTGGGTAAAATATAAGTGCAACTGGCTGAGGAAGAAGAGAAGAAGGGGAAAGCATAGGTGGAGGGGGGTAGGGGAGAATAGAGAGGAAGGGACAAGGCAAGTACACTGAAAAGTTGGAGAAACTAAAAGGTCAAAAGTAGAAAACAGAACACCATAAAAGTAAATGGGCTGGTAAGTACACAGGTATGGCATACTATTATATGTAGGGGCTGGGAATGGGCAGGGTGGGTTTGGGCCAGCGAAACACAATTTAAGCATATCTACTATAAATAAATCTAAAGCAACTGGACTTGTTAAGTAATCATTGAAGACGTTTCACTACTCATCCGAGCAGCTTCTTCAGTTCAACTGACTGGTATGGGAATGGGTGCCATTGTGATTGGATTAGTGGAAGAGTATATATGCTGAGGACTTCCCAGTTGAGCTGAAGAAGCTGCTCGGATGAGTAGTGAAACGTCTTCAATGATTTCTTAACAAGTCCAGTTGCTTTAGATTTATTTATAGTAGATATACCATAACCTGGATGAATGAAAATATTCATACAATTTAAGCATGTGTATGTATGTATGTAAGTTATACATACATATGGCAGATGACAGGCTGAGCCCTTCATATCTATAATGTTCACATGACCCAGCCTCGCCAACTTTCTTCCTTTGGCCTTTTGCTATTTTTCATTTATATTCTCAAGTCTACCCTATCCTGCCCCCCTCAGCGAAAGAGAGAGGAGGGAGAGAGATTGTATATAAACAATTATGGCACAGCAGGTTGGGTAGGGTCCAGGTTGGGGGATAGGGGTATTGTGCATCACTACTACGCATACCCCTGAAGCTTGCCATACTGACCAACTGTCTGTGCATGTATGGTGCCACATGGGTTGGTTTCGATCACCCTATGATCAACAATCTCTTCTCGTGTTTGCCCAACAAGCAAATATTCAGAGGTGCAAATCATTTGCCCATCCATGCATCCAATGACCCAGCTTGGGGACCTATTTAGGACCATCATCCTTTGCCGCTATCCTTGGTGTCAGCGCTGACTCTACACAAACAATTATTATCTTTTGTTAAAGCCAAGCAGAAATGTTCAAAATCTCAACAATCAACCAATATCCATGCTTGTAGAAAAAAGTGACTGTAAAAATATGACAGTAAATATTATTTTTTTCATGGCCGGTCACATTAACAATTCATATTCAGACTTAGAAGCAGAAAGGCATAATGACAGTGTGTAAACTTAGACCTCTGGAGTATTCAATGTCAATGTAATTACCTTTTTTCATACTGTACATATAACATATAACTGACAAAGAGTTGAGCAACTTCATAGTAATACCCTGGGTTTGGGAAGGAGATGTTGGACCGCCAGATGTCTACACACTTTTAACAATTTAGTGTTTTTCCATTACATTCTAACTAGGATTAAAGCCGCAATACTTAATCTACAGACTCTTTGGGGCCGATTCACTAAAGGTGGATAATGCTTATCGCCTACTTTATTGCGTTAAAAAGTGCACGATAAATAAGAAACGATTCATTTCGCGTGCGTTAAGACGCATATGGCATGCACAAAAAAATGTGCAGTGTTATTTTTATCGCATTGCGTTAATTAGCGAATAGAAATAGTACTAACGCATGATTCACAAACACATATGAAGCGTTAAAAGCACAAAATATCGCATTAGTCTGTGCGAATATTAATCCCTACTTGGGGCAGGCGGTAATTATAGAAAAGTACAGTTGATGAGCTTTTGGCAACACAATATGGACTTTGCAGTGGGATTTATTCAAGTCTGTGTTGCCCCTAGAATGATGCAGCCGCCAGTTTGCAGGGAAATGGGCATTTTCAGAATGGTAGTTTTCAGAAAGCAACTGCTACGTGCGTAATAGTGTGCGCTAATATCGCACGAGGCGGAAAATAAGGCTTGAAATCGGTCATTGCGAGTTAAATAACGCCAAGAACATCGCTTCTTAATCATGATGCCTGTCCTTTTAGTGAATTGAGTGTTAACTCTCAAAAAATAAGAAGTGATAATATTTTTAACACATGCTATAAATATCACTCCTTATTTCGGACTTTAGTGAATCGGCCCCTTTCTTTTCAGAGGCCATATTAAAATGGTAGGACATTTTGCTTTCATGCCCCCTTGTGCCACACTTTGGTGTTACAGATCTGCTGTAGGCAGAGGGAGAATACTGACTGGAAACTCTGGTAAAAATATCCTAAGCTAGGTCGTAATAAGAAAGACTGGAAGAAACCATTTTATAAGGAGACAGGCATTGGGTCAATCCCTATTGCCGACAGGTTAAGTGCTGTTTTTAGAGATTGGGATTGAGGTGGATAAGCTGCAAAGCTGCTGAGATATAAATAACGTATGACGCATTTGTAGGGATTATCCCAGAGACTGAGCCTGACCTTTGATAGCCCATGACCTGTCAGGAACAGGGGTATAATAAAGTCACCGGCGAGGAGGGTGGAGGGAAAAGCTCAAAATTTTAAATGGATGTCAGGCCAAACCCTCCAACCCATGGGTTTTGGGCTGACCGACACATCAGTATGTATTTGAAATATGGGAGGAAACTGGGGTACTCACAGGAAACCCACGCAGACATGGGGAGAACTTACACAGTCCTTGCAAAGAGTAGCCCAGCTAGATTCACTGTTTTGCTCCTAAGAGGGTCCTTTAATTATAGCAAAAATAAACCTGGCAAAGATGACCACCCTAGTGCTTTTGCACTTGCATCTGGGGTCTCAGTAAATGGCCACCATAGTATTTTGCTATAGCTTTGCAAACCATTCCAAATGTCAAATAGACACCAAGGTGCAGATTTACTAGTGATGACTTTTTTGCTCTCCCAGAGGAGCAATTGCTATTAACGAGCGGCAGGCTTTTACAAAGAGCTTGCAATTGAACAATATGCCTCGCGTTGCCCTCGGAATGGGTTCAGCGATAGAATTTTGAGCAGACTGGCAAGACCGTAGCCGGAGAGCACTTTGTGCTGATACAGTCAGTGGGGAGGGCAAGGGGACAATGGCACCCAACACAGCAGCGTTTCCTTGGCAGGCAGCCTGCAGATTGTGCTGTGTTTGGAGAGAATTGAAAGGGCCCCTGTAAACTCAAGACTGCATATATTAGAGGAGTGAATATAAATTCCCCCCCTTTGCCAGAGTATTATTTGTAAATCAGACTGTGCAACACGCACTTTGGCGCTCTCATTAGCATTCCGCAGATCGGATCTCCTCCAAGCACGTGCATATCAATGTGTGCGCATCCCATGGCTTAACGCGGGCTCCTCTTTGGATAGGAAAGCACCGTATTCCCAGTCCTAATATTAATTCATTTGCTCCCTTGTTCTCCGCAGCATTTTTTCCCCTTGGGAGAGTCAAACGGTCACAGAATGGTTACGCTCTGTCCATAAATACCTCCATATTGGCTCGTCTCCGCCGTAGGAACGCTACGCTGAATTGCATTATACATGACTCCACTTGCCCTAATCAACCCTTCGTATAAACACAGAAATACTAAAATCCTAGGACAGAATTGGGTGGGTGGCACAGTCAGATATTCTTCCTTTCTCCGTTTCAGAGGTTCTTGTTAAATTTTAATGAGAAAGCGGCTGTTTGGGGTTTTAGGTTGGCAGCGAAAGGAAGGAGTGGGGATGGGGGCACCGATGATTCTTCATTAAAATCAACCGCAGCTTTGAAATGGAGGCGGCATTCAATGGCTCGATGTCACAGTGATTTCATTTTAAATATATTTGTTTTCTTCACAATACAAATGGCTCACAATTCTTTTCTTTTTTTTTTTTCCTCGTGCGGGAACATTGCTTGCCGTGCGCCGAGCAGGGAAGGGGATTTTTCTTAATTTGTTGACTGTGGATTGCTCAGTAGATCTGGGCTTTGTGTTTGATTGCGGATCATTATGTGGCTTTGAGAAAGTCTCAAAAAGAAACGTAACAAAAAAAATAGCAATTCTGGTGCCACATTGCTGATCCGTGTCATGTACGGCGGCACTACAGCACTAATGAGTTCACTCTTTGACTTGCGCGGATGAATATATTAAACATTTGAACCGAGGTTGGATATTGCAGCTTTGCTTCTAAATGTCAGGTTTGTGTATACAGCAATTATATACACTGGGGGCCATTTACTTACAGCACCCTATGCAAAAGCACTAAGGGGGGGCAAATAGCATCCCCTAGGGCTCATTTAAAAAGCACCTAGGGTTGCCAACTTTTTAGAAGAAAGTTACTGGCCAGCAGGGGGCAGTGTCAAAGGCATGGCCCATGACATCAAAGGAGGTAGGCTTATGATGAAAGGGGCGGAACTATGATGTTACGGGAGACTCCAGGAGGATTGGTAAAGATCGGCCCCATGAATGAGGCATTAGATAGTGGCAGGTGTAGCTCCCTGTATAGTAATACTCTAGGGGTGTAAGGTAGTTAGGGCTGAGCTACAAATAACAGTTCTGAGCTCCTACATAGGACTGGTAGTTTTGGAGGTATCTCTCCCAGGCCATATTGGCTGTAGTTTAGGGATCTCAGTGAATAGGAAATCAGGATAGAGAATTCCCTGAGGGATCCACTATGGGGTGCGGCAGAGAGGAAGTGAGATTCCTGCCAAGTCTGTACTCAGGGGAGTGTCAGTCTGTATTACACTCTGTATGTGGTGTTGCCTGTACCACTGGCCCCTGAGAAGCTGTATTGTGAGTAACCCTGTGGATAATAAACACTTGTTATTTTGTTGTTTGCAAGAACCTCTGGCGCCCTCTGTTTTTATTTTTCTGCATAGCAGCAAGAGAGGTGTAGTTGCACAACACCCTCACCTTCCTCTTCCCCTTAGCAAAGGCCCAATCTGGGTGAGAGAGTACAGTGTAACCCATGTTCTACTGGTACTAGTCCGGGAAGGCAGCTATTGAGCTTAAATAGAGGTTACATTAGCTTTTAGTATAGCATAGACATTGATATTCTGAGACCATTTGCGATTGGTATTCATTTTTTATTTATTGTGGTTTTTCAGTTATTTAGCTCTTTGTTCAGCAGCTCTCCAGTTTGGAATTTCAGCAGCTATCTGGTTGCTAGGGTCTTGTTTACCTAGGAGAGGGACTGAATAGAACGATAAAGCAAAAAAAAAACCAATAATAATGAAATTGCAGCCTCACAGAGCAATAGTTTTTTGGCTTTCGGGGTCAGCAACCCCTGTTTGAAAGCTAAAAAGATGTAGCAGAGAAAGGCGAATAATTTAAAGTCTATAAAATATAAATAATGAAGACCAATTGAAAAATTGCTAGGAATAGGACATTCTATAACTACACAACAACTACCAATGGGCTGTTCATTTCAAAACTGCCTATCCTGATATCATCATGATTGATGAGCAATTTGGCCAATCAGGGGCTCACCTGCCCCCCGACATCACTGACCAGCCCCCTGGCATCACCTACCCACCCAGAAATGCCATTACTCTGTCCCTAAGTCACCCACTCCACCCCCCTTTCTATCAAAGAAAAGTGGCAACCCTAGGGCCATGGTAAATGCCCTTTCTGCTCTTCCCACATAACCAGCCCTAGGTGAGCATATATTTATTATCATCAACCCATTTACAGAGATTGTACCTCATTGACGCCAATCCCTGTCCCAGTGGAGCTTACAATCTAAAGTCCCAATCAAAACCCCATTTACAATCTATTTGCCTCTATGTATGTAAGCTCCTTGCCCTGGTTGTAATCAAATCCCCATTGTTTCTATAATATATATGTAAGAACGTTCCCGAGCGAGCTTTAAGAGAAGTGAAATTGCAGTCTTTTCTCCTACAGTCGGCGGAGGCAATCTTCATTTACACTGCTTATGTTCTAAAAAATGCATGAGACCTTTAGCTCAGCGTCCTGATGAGACATTACTGAGACACTCAGAGTATTACTGGAGAAATGGGATTCCCCCAACTGCAAGAAAGAAATTTACTTTGATGGGGCTGTAAAAAGATAAAATAGCACAATGAACATAATGATAAAATCAACTGTGATGTAAAAAGCTGTATTTATTTATATGGCAGAGACTAAAAGGGGAAAGTAATATACAGTATACATGTATTATAGATGGCTGCATGAAAGAGCATTGTAAGGCCCCCCGGCTATTCAGCCGCTCATTATACTAACGCTGTCCCGGTGACTGCATAGGGTTCCTCAACCAAGACTTATTGTGGATAATGCCGGGGTGTTTAATCATTAACCATCAATTTGTAAATACTATCAATGAGTCTGAAAATAAACTATACTTTTTATGGCAATTTTAGGGCCAAACAGAGCAACTGTAATGGGTTGTCCCGCTTTCTATAGCTCGTCCCGCTGTCCCGGATAGTTCACTGGATGTCCCGCATTTCCGTAATAGATTACGGAAATGCGGGACATTCATAGAACGATCCGCGACAGCAGGATGAGAGGTCTTCAGCCGAGCGCTCCGACTCCTTGCGCTGCTTCTCTTCTTATGTGGCTCCTTCTCCGGCGATCCCAGGCCCATTTATAAGGTTGCGCCCGTGCGTAATGACGTCACATGTACGCACGGGCGCAACCTTATAAAAGGACCTGGGACCGCCGGAGAAGGAGCCACAAGAGAGAAGCAGCGCAAGGAGTCGGAGCGCGTATGGGGGGGGGCTCTGTGTATGGGGGGGGGCTCTGTGTATGGGGGGTGCTCTGTGTATGGGGGGTGTTCTGTGTATGGGGGGGTGTTCTGTGTATGGGGGGTGTTCTGTGTATGGGGGTGCTCTGTGTATGGGGGGTGCTCTGTGTATGGGGGGGTGCTCTGTGTATGGGGGGGCCTCTGTGTATGGGGGGTGCTCTGTGTATGGGGGGTGCTCTGTGTATGGGGGGGTGCTCTGTGTATGGGGGGCCTCTGTGTATGGGGGGGGGTGTTCTGTGTATGGGGGGTGCTCTGTGTATGGGGGGTGCTCTGTGTATGGGGGGTGCTCTGTGTATGGGGGGCACACTGTATGGGGGGCACTGTGTATGGGGGGCACACTGTATGGGGGGCACTGTGTATAAAGGGTACTGTGTATGGGGGGCACACTTTATGGGGGGCTCTGTGTATAAAGGGTACTGTGTATGGGGGGCTGTGTGAATAAAGGGTACTTTGTATGGGGGGCACACTGTATGGGGGCACTGTGTATAAAGGGTACTGTGTATGGGGGGCACTGTGTATAAAGGGTACTGTGCATGGGGGCACTGTGTATGGGGGGCTCTGTGTATGAGTCTCCCCTGTGTGGGGGGGCAAAACTGGTAGATAATTAGAACTCACTTATAACTGACTGCCTTCTCTCTATATTTGTATTTTATATGTAGGAGTTGCTATATTGTTTTCCTTAGGTAGTACAGTATGAGGGTATAGCACATTTGCATCTGATCCCGCCATTTCAACTATATAAAAGGAGTATTTTTAGAAAACAATGGGGTGTGTTAATTGGGGCGTGGCCACAAAAGTGGGCGTGGTCAAAAAAATTGCCGCGTTTGCCGGTTTTCAAATGTTGGGAGGTATGACAAAGTACAGAGCAGGGTGCAAAGTGGAAAAAAAAGGGCTCAGTCTGCCATGTTTTGGCATTTTTGCCCTGCCTCTTTACACTCCCCTTTGTGAATACAGGGCTGCTTGTGTTTGGCAGAGCTGCATTCATCAGGGGTGGATAGATACATGTGGGTGTGTTTACTAACACTGGACATCAATATGACTAGTGATGTTTCTTATAGCAACCAATGAGCAGTTAGATTTGAACAGACACCCACAAGTTAAGGTGGTCATACACAGGCAGATTTAAGTTGCTAATTCGGGTCCTTCAGACCAATTCAGCATCTTATCTGCCTATGTATGGGGAACCCCTACAGGCCTACCCAACTGATATCTGGCCAAACATCAACCAGGTGTCAATTGGGCATGTTTGATCTTCCCGTTGGATCATGGAAAACATTGGCATATTGATGTAATCCTATTCCCGTCATTGTAATTTGATTGTTTGGCCTGAAGGCCAAATTATTGGATTTCTCCGATATTACCCACCGTAGGTGTGTGGCTTTAGAAAACTAAAGCAAGGATCTGATTGGTTGCTATGGACAACATAACTGGTGATATATATCTAGAATGTTAGCAAACACGCCCCATACATTTCTCAACAAGTCCATTTGCTTTAGACTTATCACTGCTAGGCCTAAACAAAATGGGGCTGATTTGTGGCACAGCAATGTAGCTACCTCTAGCAACTAATTAGATCTTCTCTTTCATTTTCCAGCTTGAACTAAATTATTTGAAGCCAATTGTTGATTGGTTGTTAAAAATTTAACAGCAATGTTAGAAAAAGAGTCCGGGTAAGTTTGTTCCATAAAATATAATAATGCTACAGACAGATCCCTAATTGCCAGTGGGGCATCGTACAGTGCATTGCAGCCTGTGCCAATTATTGTAGTCGCCTCCCTAAAGTGCCTTTTCCAGGTCACCGAACTCCTGTGTTATTTCAAATTTAATGTTTACTTTGTTCAATACAGTCACTAGTTACCCTACTCCCTACTGGAAATTCTGGACTTCAGTGAACACATTTTATTTATACAGGCCCGTGGGTAATTGTGCCGATGCAGCTGGGCATAGGAAGAGGGCAGTTTAACCCTTACAGACGTGGATTTCACAGCATTTTACGGCGACGCTCATCATTCTCACACCAATACATGCGTTGGGACAGTCACAGTCACGTGCAACTGGAGCTTCAGATAATTGCTGAGATTTCTAGAACAACAGTGTTCTACGTGGTCTAGTTATTCTCCAGGGTATTGGGATTGCTCAGAAAGGGCCAGAGGCGATCTTGAATGAGGCGAGGCGAGTGCTTTGCCCAAGGACACAAATTCCTGATGGCAGCAAATAACCACCAGCAACAGAAAAATATCAGGGGGTAAATTAATTGGAGGGATTGTTTTTTCCTTTGGACTTAAACAGTCCCAACCGTTATCCTATGCCGAAGGGAAGAATAAATTGGGGGGGCCAAGCTGGGAAATTGTGCAAACTGAGCAGCAACAAACCCCCGATGCCTGCCTTCAGCCTGTAGCAAAACATCACTGAGAATAAGATAGCAATGTATGTGAGTTGGCACAGAGATGTATTTGGGAGGGGAAGGCACCATGTACAGTATGTATGTATGTATAACTTTATTTATAAAGCGCCACAAGGGTACGCAGCGCTGTACAATCTTACAATGTACAAATTACACACAGGGAGGACAAGTGTTATAATAAATACAATAAATAAGTATAAATACAAAGGGAGTAAGTGCCATGTGGTATGAGACTCAGTAGGAAGGAGGTCCCTGCCCCGTAGAGCTTACAATCTAAGTGGTTGGGTAACATACAGGCACAAGCTGGAAGGTAAGAGTGCACCAGGTATGGGCATTTGCCCTTAAGCGCAGGACTAGGCAAAATAGTGTTTTAGTGCTCCAAAAGGTACAGTCTGAGTTTTATCTTAAAGAGAGTGGGTGAGTTTTCCCTACAGAGAGATTCAGGGATAGAGTTCCAGAGGTAAGGAGCAGCGCGATAGAAAGGTTTAAGCCGAGAGAGCGCAGTGGGTGTGGATGGTGTAAAAAGACAGAGGCTCTGAGAGGAGCGGAGGAGACGACCAAGAACGTGCAGGGAGACCAGTGAAGTAATGTAGTGAGGAGCAGAGGAGGGAAGGGCTTTGAATGTTAGCAGAAGGATTCTGTAAGCTCCTTTGCTTGACAGGCAGCCATGCTAGTGAGCTTAATTGAGGCTGAGCTGGTTCCCTCTTAGGAGAGAGCAGGAGAATCCTGGCAGCAGAGTTTAAAATTGATTGCATGGGAGAGAGGTGGGAGTCTGGGAGGCCGGTTAGTAGGAGATTGCAGTAATCTAAGCGGGAAAGGATAAGGGCATGTATTAGTGTTTTAGCTGTCGCTTGTGAAAGAAAGGGGCGTATCTTGGCAATATTGCGGAGGAAAAAGTGGCAGGTTTTGGCAGTGTTATTAATAAGGTTAGAGAAGGAGAGGGACTGGTCAAAGACGACCCCAAGGCAGCGTGCAGAATTAACGGGAAATTAACACGGGAAAGGTGGTGTGTCCAATACACTGTTCAATATCTTATTTTTAGTTGAATTAAATGAATATTACGCTGTCTAAATGCAATAACTGCTAGGAACCAATAACAAGGTGTTAGTGTTAGGACATTTAGACTTGTCCAATGGAATTATATTATCTGAATATAGATCCCATTCCTTTATCAATGGGCCCTTTAAAGCTTATTTCTCCTTAGGTTTGTCATTACCAGGTTGCTATTCTGTATGCCTAACAGGTAACACATACTCTTAGGGCCTATTTATTATGAAATTCGACAAACTATGTTAAAAGCTGTGTAACACAAATGGAAAAGTTTGCCTGATTTTATGCCGTTATTTTGACGGAAGAAAAAAACACAAAAAAAAAGAATTAAGGCAATTTTTTGCCATTTTTTAAACAGTGAAGCCTAGTGATGTGTGGTGAATGTTGTCATTGATTTTTACTCAGCATAATAAATTTGCCTCTATGTTTCTCAGGTGACCTCAGCCATGTGACTTGTGCTTTGTTAAACTTAAGTCACACTTACTGCTGCGCTGCAAATTGGAGTGATATCACCCCCTCCCCTGAACAAAGTAGATAACAGCTCCCTGACACCTGCATTCCGAAAAATGTTCCCATGCCCCACCTAGTGGTATATATGAGATTAGCACTCAATAGTAAGAAATCCAAGTCCGGCTTGGGACTCCTCCAGTTACATGGGAGTAGGAGAAACAATAGGTTAGCTGAAAGCAGTTCTAATGTGTAGCGCTGGCTGAAAGCTCAGACTCAGGCACAATGCACTGAGAGGACGCCTACACACCAATATTACAGCTAAAAAATTGCTTTTTTTGGTTCAAGAATAAAAAGATAGGATGAATTATTTGCTATGTAAACAGTGCTGTTTGATTTATACTGAGAGAAGGACCAAAGTAAAGCCACTTCTAAATCTCTCTTTCTACCCAGACTTGGTGAGATTCCCAGTAAGGACTGCTAGCTTGTATTATCTGTATATCTGCACTGAGCGGCCATTACCCCGGAGACTCCATTGGGCTGGAGAAAGCTCTACTCTACTGGAGCTGAAGATTACTGTGGGTTCTTGAAAAGAAAGTATTTAAGGAAATCCGTCATTCTTGGAAATAATATATATAACTGCTCTGCTATGAAGGGGTTGTGTTGTGTTATGAAGTATTTCATTTTTCCCTCAAATTGGATATGTTGTTGAGCTCTTTTGGTTTCTTTAGTAGGATGGGTCATGTCTAAGAGCCATTTCTCTCAATGCTAGCAGATACAATTGGCAATGCCAGATTTATCATTTTCATTCAAAGTACTCCCCTGAGTACAAGTGGTGGAGCAATATAGAATGAGTTGCACAGTTAAGCAAGTACATTGGACCAGGCACCATTACCAGTAAGTTATACATTGAGAAATAATTGTCTCCACAGTTGAGAGGCAACTTAGTGAAAAGGGTCCCCTCCTACAGTAGCCTCTCAGAGATAGCCCACGTCCCTTTCCAGATGAGTGTCCCTACACCACAGTCAGTTGTCACCTGGGGAATCTACCACCTCGCTGCTTCTAATTAGTGGATGAGATTCTGTTCTTGCTAGATGGTTAGTTGGCCTATTTAACGCCTAAGACTGTACTAAGACAGAATATACTGATCTAATGCCTTTATCTTTTTTGCAGGGTCCCTTTTGCTGGTCTTCTTAGGGTTCTAGCCTAGTCTGGAGCCAGACTACCAGCACATCCACCCTTGGTAATAGGTGGAGACTAAAGAGGAAAAGCCATAAACTTATTATTAAATAAACTAGGGACAGGAACTGGTCACATAGGTAACAGAACCAGGGTTGGACTGGGGGTTGCAGGGCCCACCGGGGCTAGCACCCTGGGGGCCCCGCACCCCACAAGGTCCCCTGGCACGCTCCGTCCCCCACTGTGCCCCCCTAACACCCCGCAGGGGCCCCCTCCCAACGTCCTCCCCTGAGCATGCATAAACGAAAAACGTCAGGGGAGGACACCAGTTGGTGGCAACAGGGGCCCAGTCCAACCCTGAACAGAACTGGAACTTTCTGAGCCAGCAGGGGATTTAACCCCTTTGGGTGCTCTATAGCTGCAATAGAACAGCCCCAGAACAATGAGCAAAAATCTGGTGATTCTTAATATTCTAGTGTGAAGAAACTACATACCTAAACTTGCCCCTGTTCCCGGAGCACAAAAATAATGAAATACGGATTAAAGAATAATCTTTAGAAAATGTCAGAACCTTGAACAAATCGACTTTTTGTTAAAAACATATTTTCTCATTCTCTCGCAGTCTCCGTATCACTTTGGATTCAGAGTGAAGACGGACTTTTTAATTTATTGTTCATTCAAATATTTGTGTAGAAATTACTTTTCTCTTTGAATGCTCTGATCATGATATCTTGGAGTGGCCCAGCGAGCAGCTTCACAGCAAGACACAGGCGCAGCAGCCTGAAATGAACATCAATAGGACTGATTAATGAGAAGTAGTTCATGTCAAGCATCTTTAAAGAACGGGTCATGTCTGCCAAGGATGAGAACAGTTTCATATTTTTGAATATAAAAACTTAAAAAAAAAGTGGTAAGTTCTCAGGATTTATGAATTATTCAAGCACCCCGGCCCCTTACAGATTCCATATGAGATATAACAAATACCCGGGCTTGCTATATGTCGACATTACAATCAATATTTTCATTTCGTTTCCATCCCATGTGTACAAACACTATCTCTAGCATCAGTTTCATTAGGAACTAGTTAACTCAACAGTTTTTTGAACCAGAGGAAACTCATGCAGACACTGGGGAGAATAAACTCCATGCAGATAATGTCCAGGTTGGAATGCCATCCAGCAATACTGAGCACCATGCCACCATTTTGTCACTACTAGGGTTACCACCTTTTTTTCCCCCCTATTAATACTGGTCTTTATGTTGGGGGGGCGGGCAGTGATGTCACTTGGGGGTGGGGAAATGGGCTGGCTAAGCCAAGTAATAGGCGAATGGTGCAGGAGAATGGATGAATGGGGCCGGGGAAATAGGTGGGGAACATGGGAGGGGCAGAGGCTGGTCTCAATGTGATCAGCTGTGGAAAGAGTCAGGGAAAGGTGAGATTTGTGCCTGTATGTTATAAGAATAAATAGCAAAGATTTCAGTGGAATAAAAACAACAACATTTATTGGCTCAAATTAACAAAAACATAACTTATATGAAAAGCATACTATACCAAACAATAACCAGGTGCATCCTAATCTCCTAACGCGTTTCGCACCGTGTGGCGCTTCATCAGAGGAGGTGTGGTTTGCTTGTGTCACTTACCTTATATACCCTTGATCCTTACAATATACAGTGTGCAGGGTCGCCTAAATACCCTATAACAAGCTAGTAGTATATCAAAATTATAAGACATACATAGCCATGGGCTTTCAGACAGCCCTGTGAGGTGAGATTTGTGCCTGTATGTTACCCAACTACTTAGATTGTAAGCTCTACGGGGCAGGGACCTCCTTCCTACTGTGTCTCATACCACATGGCACTTATATATATATATATATATTGTATTTATTTATTATATCACTTGTCCTCCCTGTGTGTAATTGTGTATTTTGTAAGATTGTACAGCGCTGCGTACCCTTGTGGCACTTTATAAATAAAGTTATACATACATACATAGGTAGGGTTGCCACCCTTACAAATTCACCCGTATTTATTGCTGGCATTTATTATTGCTGGTAAAGTTGTAATACCGGCACCGGCCCTAGCTGGCGATTTGCCTGCTAGGCCAGTCAAATAATGGCTTGGAGGCAATCCTACTCACCACCACTTTGTCACCAGTATGAGAGAAATAATAGCCAATCCCTCTAGGACTATGATTGGCATCAGTCAACAGCAGTTTAGGGTTTTTAGGTTAGGAAAGAAAGGAAAGAGAGAGGACATTTGCCTTTAGACACCAGCATTAGAGGGGGAGTCCCTGGGGGTGCGTTGGTGACAGAAAGACACAAGTTAGAGAGATCTGATTTAGGTTTTTTGCATTGCCAGTGACCCCACTCGCCAGCCTTGTCAATCAGAATACAAATCACCTTGAATTTGAGGTGCTTTTGCTAGAAATTGCATGTAATGAGATGCTAGAGGGCCATAGATCCATATCGAGCTGGTCCTGAAAACTGCTCATAATGAATCTTATAAATGTAGGGATCCATAGGGTTAACTAGTCCCTATGGCTTTAAACCCTGCAGCTTCCTGGTTTTGTGCTGTTACTGGGCAAAGACCCCTGTATCAGTTTTGAGTTCAGATGTGTGATTATTGGTTCACAGGGAGACCACTCCCTTGGCACTCTGATATAGTGTTTAGCAGGGGGTGGGTCTGTCTCTTTGGCTGCCTGTGTTCACAGGGGAAGGAGCACTGTGCTGGAGGCAAAGGAACTAGGCCTCCAGTAAAGCCATGTGCCCCAGAGTGTGGTCAGCCACTCTGGTGAAATCGGGGACAGGGACCCCGTGAATGAGGACCAGTTAGATAGCAAGTTTTGTGGAGCACTTTCTAGGAACGTGAGATAGTGAGGGAAGAGAGCACGAGCAGTTTGGCTCAGAGGAAAGTAGCTGTTGGAGTACCCTTCCAAACAGGCACTGTTGCCTTAGTGTAGGGCCACGGTTTAGACCTAGGAGGCAGGTAGATTGAACCCTGATCCAAAGTTGCCGTGGGGCCTGAGGAGTGTGGTATCCAGCTAGCTGTTCCACAGAGTGAGCAACTGAACCGGTGGCACTGATCCTGCCTGGCTCAAGGGGAGTTGGGAGGAGCGGGTGTGCCCCCTCTCTGTGCTGTCCTCAGAGAAAGCTATGCTAACTGATGTGTGTGAGTATATTGCATAACCCTGCAAGTTGCTTGTTGCTGAAAATAAACCAGTTCTACTGTTAAACTGCAAGAACCTTCTGGCGCCCATTTGTTATTCTGCACTGCACACAGCTACAGTGGGTTGTAGTTGCACTACACCATAGCTCCGTTTGGTTACTTCCACATAGCGAAGGCCCAGCCTGAAGGATTGAGTCACGTGTACCCCATGCTCAAGGCCTATCTAGCCGTGCTGTTGGCTTGTTACAGCCAAGAAAGGGTTACATTTATGGCGCCCAACGTGGGGCGGAGCCATCCTTGAACAGGGCGGAGCCATTATCCTGAGGGTGCTGAGCTGGTGTGCATGTACTTTTAAATTTTGCTGACAGGCTGCCGGACTCTATAGGAAAAGGCGCCTGTGGATGCTGATCGTGAATTCTACGTTGTGTTTGGCCGTGGGTTCGGGCTTGAAGGTTCCCCCGAGAGTACCCATTGGCTGTTGAAGCCGTCAATCAATCGCTGTGGATTTTGGCGCGCTTCTGTGAGATCCCGCGGGAAGTCACGCTTGTTGACGAGACTTCGCGGAGCGTCGGCCATTTTGTGACAGACCTCGGACCCAGATGCAAGCGCAACATGCTGCCTGAATGGGAGTTGGTAAGCGGTTGCTACCACTGAGGGCTGCAACCAGATTAGTTCCAGATGACCGCGGCTGCGGACTGGATTGCTGTGAGAGGGGGGTAAGCAAGCCATTTCCCCCGGGTGTTACTGCGGCGGCGGAACACCCCAACTATAGTGACTTTCCATAGACCCTGCTTTATCGTCTGGAGAGATGGAGGATAAAGGCTGGGAGGGTGGGAGAAATCTAAGGTGCGAGGTTATGCCCGGATTTCCCACTGGTTGGTCACCCCTATGGACTCCCAAGGACAGAGACACTTAGGGGGGATGACCATGTCTGTTGCCCATAAAGGTGGGACAGAAGTGGACTAAATAAAGTTGATGTTGGGTGGGGTGTGTTTTTAACAGTTGCATGCACCCACTGACTTTTTCTCCTTTACAGCCAAGCACAAGATGGGGTTGTAAGTGGTTGAGGAATGGTAACATGTTTTTTTTCCGCAGGAACCATTGTACCTGGTATGCCTCAGGAGAGGGTACTTGAAGAGGATGTTTGGTACTGTGTGTTGTATATGATTTTTACACTGATTTGAAATGTGTATGTTTGAACCATTGCCGGGACGGAATGGGTTTTCCCCCGGGTGAATGTAGGGATCCATAGGGTTAACTAGTCCCTATGGCTTTAAACCCTGCAGCTTCCTGGTTTTGTGCTGTTACTGGGCAAAGACCCCTGTATCAGTTTTGAGTTCAGATGTGTGATTATTGGTTCACAGGGAGACCACTCCCTTGGCACTCTGATATAGTGTTTAGCAGGGGGGTGGGTCTGCCTCTTTGGCTGCCTGTGTTCACAGGGGAAGGAGCACTGTGCTGGAGGCAAAGGAACTAGGCCCCAGTAAGCCATGTGCCCCAGAGTGTGGTCAGCCACTCTGGTGAAGTCGGGGACAGGGACCCCGTGAATGAGGACCAGTTAGATAGCAAGTTTTGTGGAGCACTTTCTAGGAACGTGAGATAGTGAGGGAAGAGAGCACGAGCAGTTTGGCTCAGAGGAAAGTAGCTGTGGGAGTACCCTTCCAAACAGGCACTGTTGCCTTAGTGTAGGGCCACGGTTTAGACCTAGGAGGCAGGTAGATTGAACCCTGATCCAAAGTTGCCGTGGGGCCTGAGGAGTGTGGTATCCAGCTAGCTGTTCCACAGAGTGAGCAACTGAACCGGTGGCACTGATCCTGCCTGGCTCAAGGGGAGTTGGGAGGAGCGGGTGTGCCCCCTCTCTGTGCTGTCCTCAGAGAAAGCTATGCTAACTGATGTGTGTGAGTATATTGCATAACCCTGCAAGTTGCTTGTTGCTGAAAATAAACCAGTTCTACTGTTAAACTGCAAGAACCTTCAGGCGCCCATTTGTTATTCTGCACTGCACACAGCTACAGTGGGTTGTAGTTGCACTACACCATAGCTCCGTTTGGTTACTTCCACATAGCGAAGGCCCAGCCTGAAGGATTGAGTCACGTGTACCCCATGCTCAAGGCCTATCTAGCCGTGCTGTTGGCTTGTTACAGCCAAGAAAGGGTTACATAAAGTTAGGAATATATCTGTGACTACATTTCAAACACCTATCTACTGTATCTCTGTATTTAATGTCTATTTATCCATGTGACACTTCTGGCACAAAATACACTACGGGGCATATTTATTTATCCCTTTGCTGATATAACAGCCCCATCTCTACTGGAAGGGACTTTTAGGCCTGGATCACAGTTGGGGTTTCAATCCATCCCACAGGGCTTCAGTTGAGGACTGAGGTCTGTGCAGACCAATCACATTCTTTCACTATGATCTAAGGAAAACCTTTTTGTACATAACTTGCCGAGTAAATGGGTGCATTATTGTGCAGCACCAGGAAACCCCCAAACTTTTCCTATTAAATTAGAAGCATGAAACTGTGAAGATTACGCCAGCATTAGAGGGGGAGTTCATTGGGGAGGGGGTGTTGGTAACAGTTAGAAAGCCCCCAGTAGCCTTAAAGTTTGCTTTCAGTAGGGCCAGGAGCCCTAGCCCAAGGAATGGAAAACAACCTCAGGTCATTATTCCTCCTCCATCATCTTTGCCTTCAGCATTATGCATTCAAGCAGTAGTGGCACCTATCAAATGCAAACTATTGTGTCAGGTTTGGAGATGGTGAAATGTGAGTTATCATTTTAGAAGACATATTTCTACTGCCCCAGAGAGTGTCTTTATACCACTGCAGCAAAGTGCGACATTGCTCATGGTGTTTGGCTTGGATCATCATGTGCTGACATTGCTTCTGGAGCCAGTTTGGAACTGGAGGACATGTTGTTTGGCCCAATACTTTTGATCAACTTCAAGAAAATCTGTTGCTTGTGCAAATCCCTCTTTTTCAAGTTTTTTCCTGTGTATGTTCCTAAGGGTAATATCCCAAGGAGAGATTAGTCGCCCGAGATCCACCAGCAAAGAATGGAATGGCCGGTGGAAAAGCCTATGCATCGCTTTTGTTTTCCAAAGTCCCGTGAAGTTTCCCCCTACAGGCAACTTTGTGCGTCATTTTTAGAAAACCGAACCAAAGGTCTTTCCCCTTGTTGCTGGTGGAAAGGCATTTTGGAGAGATTAGTCACCAGCCTCTGTGGGACATTCCCCTAATGGCAGGCAGTATCTTTATGGTCTCAGGGTTTCCACCTCATGGAATCAATCCAGACACTCTCCAATGGCCAATCTGTTGGTCTTTTGGATCGCTGCACTTGTACACATATCTGGTTGATCATCATCATAGATTGGTCCTGAACAAAATCATTATGTAGACATCCTAGCAGTAAGGTAGAAAGTACCTCTTAATTCTACCATTTCCAATAATGGCTCTTGGGAGTTGTTTGCCCAGTTGTGGCATTTCTCTGCAGCCACACAGGCCAATGCCCTTCTGGACACGACCACTGAACGTTGAACAATCTTCTGAATATTTCACATTGTGAAGATTTGCTGAAAAAATTAAAGGGACTTTAGTGCAGCGAGCAGAGCAAAGACTTATCCGTCCTGCCTAAAGATCCCCAGAGGTAACAGCAACGAAGTTTGCAGAATAATTTCTAGGTCATTGAAATAATGTATTAGCTTGGTGCTTTTAAGGAAGTATAAGACTGTCAGCCAAATCCCCACAGTGGGATCATGCCCATTACTTTTCAAAGAGAATTTCTGAAATACTATTGTACTGTTGTGCTTTATTGGCTAAATGCCTCGAGAGGAATGTGAAATACTTGTTTTCAAAATATAGATCATATATGTGTCAGAAGTGGGAGATTAGGCCTCAGACAAAGTTATGGCAGGCTATCACTTCTGCTGTTATAGGTTATTCATTTGCAGCGATGGGTAATACTAATGCTCTATCATTCTATATGTCTGGGTATTTCTCTGTCTCTACTACTTACACTGACTGTCAATATGGGGCATAAGCATGAGTTGTACCCCTCAGCAGTGGCACGAGGGATAGTCTCTGCACAGCCACACAGCTACCAGTACTGGCTCTTACATCTGCCAAATGGAAAACAGTACCCAGTCCCTGACAAAGTTTATTCTTCTTGCACACAGGACTCCCCTCTATTTCTCTCTGTGTACCTCTCTTTGTGTGTCTTTTCAGGCCCAAACAATAGCGGGAAAGACTATCAAGGGGCCAGAGTGGTGCGATTCCCCTATAACCTCTTTGCTTTTGGAACAAACGGCATAACTTCCAGCTCCCTTTATTGCTTAGGTTATCCAGGTTTATCTTTACACACTATATTCCTATGTGTCACTTTACCACAGGGTCACTACCCCACTGTTCTGCTGGTTGGAGCTACCAGTGCTTACTAGGCTATCTCTTGTCCAATCGCTAGTGC
Source organism: Xenopus tropicalis (assembly GCF_000004195.4). NCBI lineage: Eukaryota > Metazoa > Chordata > Amphibia > Anura > Pipidae > Xenopus > Xenopus tropicalis. The sequence goes on from NC_030682.2 coordinate 140,779,569, forward strand.
TACACACTGATGCCCATGTGGCTGTTCCATGCCTTTCCAGTGTAGGCCTTTGCTGAGAACTGTAGCCATGACCACAAGGTAGTTTGTTGATCCCAAACCAACTTTATTGTAGGCTTCTCACAATGCAGGACAGTAGGACAGACTGGAGTAAACCAACCAAGAAAATCTAAGTTTCATGAGTTATAAATCCCACACCGTTTCATACACACCACTGTCTCTTCACAGTGCCCAAGCTTCACATAGTGCCCCTTTTCTGAAGCCTCCGGGACCCCTGTCTCTCTGCAGTGCCTAAGCTTCTCCAGCTGCTCCACTACAATCCCTGTCTAGCATACAATCACCACTGGGACTCTACCCCAAATACTAACTCCTTGTGGGGACTCAAGCTAGCTATCCTGTCTAACTCTCCCTCCTAGAGCGAGCCAGTTACCACCTACTACCTCTTTATCTACCCTAGCAAGGAATGGGCACCCCCTTGTTTTACTCGGTAGCATCTGTCTCTCTGCAGATGTTATCAGGCCCAAAGAGGAAACGCCTTAGCAAAGCATTGGCTTATATAACGCCACCTACTGGCTGACCCTGCACATTATTTACCTATTTACATATAAAATAAATCCTCAATTTTACCCCTTTACCCCATTGTAAAGGTTTTAAGCCTCCCTGTGCTGGAAACCTCCAGTGGAGTCCTTATCACAGATCAGCCTTTAAGGGTTCTGCCATCTACTCACCAATTTAGACTTTGCTGTGTACAAAATATATTTAAACTCCTTACAAGCTGTAGCGGAAGTTATGTAGGGTTATGTATTCAGCAGTGTTACATACACAACACAACTGCACAAGGCACAGAGTGTATTCCAGTCACATGCGTATGGCTCATAGTTGTCAAGTCCGGCTCTGGCAATTATTTCAGTGTGTGCTTAGTGGTTCCTGTTAGTTAAGGTCACTCTGTATGAGAAATCAATCATCTTTTCTCTTGAACGTTCCCTGGGAACAGTTTGTGTCATCGTAGCTCTGTACAAGGATGTGTTAGTAATACAACAATACACCTGAATTCAGTGAGATTTAACAGTACAGAATGGGACCTAATAATACAGTATCACTGGCATTGCTGCTTTGTATTCAATAATATCATTGTATTAGTATTTACCCAATAAAGCATATTCCTGCAGGTGATTGGCTGGACACAGATAAAGACAGATACTTATGTGGCACACAGAGATGTAAGTGGCCCCTAGGCTTGTGGGGGTGAACACATTACTGAGGCCCTACTATAGAACTTGGGGAGATTTGTTTTCACTTTCTGGGAGACACAGAACCCCAAGAGTGTCCAGAGAGTCAAGGAACAGAGACAGAGAAAGGAAAGATAAAGAAGAGCAAAATTACGGCAGAATGCTTGAGTGTATTTATATTTACAAACCACTACTTCTATAAGCAGCACTGTACTGTAAGGATACTATAAGGATAATGATTTTGGTTATAGTCTCAATGGCTCCTCCAGGTTAAACCCTTGGGAGAGGCCTGTGTTATGGGTGGCACTTGTGGGTCTCTTGCTACACTGGATCCCTTTGTTAAGCCTGATACTGTACATACAAACAGGGCAATAATAGAACAGGGAACAATACGATAATAAAATATAAATAGGTAACATAGTAAAATAGGTTGAAAAAAGACACACGTCCATCAAGTTCAACCATAATGCCTATATATAATCTGCCTGACTGCTACTTGATCCAGAGGAAGGCAAAAAAACCCATCTGAAGCCTCTCTAATTTGCCGCAGAGGGGAAAAAATTCCTTCCTGACTCCAAGATGGCAATCGGACCTGTCCCTGGATCAACTTGTACTAAGAGCTATCTCCCATACCCCTGTATTCCCTCACTTGCTAAGAAGCCATCCAGCCCCTTCTTGACGCTATATCATAATATAATGTATCAGTCAGAACAAGGGAATTCCACAGCTCCCACAGAAATAAATTCTTTCCAAATATTTAAACGGAACCTGCCCTCATGTCCGTTGGAAGGACCTACCGGTAAATAAAGCATTGGAGAGATTATTATATGATCCCCTTATATATTTACACGTATACATAATTATTATTTGCCCCCTTAAGCACCTCTTCTCCAAACAAACCCAACTTGGCCAGCCTTTCCCCATAACTGAGACTTTCCATACCCTTTACCAGCTTAGTTGCCCTTCTCTGGACCCTCTCTAACTCAATAATGTCCCGTTTGAGTACTGGAGACCAGAACTGAACAGCATATTCTAGATGGGGTCTTACAACTAGTACAACTAGTAAGTGCTAAGTACTAAGTGTGAGACAAGAGAAGGCAGTCCCTGTCCCATAGAGCTTATGGGTTGAACTTGAAATATTAATGAGTAACAGGTTGAGGTCATAGCTGTTGGCTAACGCACAAGGTCAAAATCTGGCATGACAGCAAATAATAAGGTCTGGCTTGAGAACATGGTCAAACCCATTAGTACGGAGGGTTGACATTACATGATTCCATTCATTTCAGTGGATAAGGGTGTTATAATGACCTATTTGAAGGGAATGTGATGATGGAGGACACCTAGACATGATCAACTACAACATCCAGCCATCCCAAACAACCTTTGGAATGTAGTGGGAAGCTGGGGATTGCCAGGAGCTTATGGCTGCTTTAGAGAAGTAGGGAAAGTCAGTGCAAAGTGCTCTGTAGCATTAACAGCACTACAGTATGGCTATAATAACGCACTAACAATGCAATGCCCAGCAGGTTCCACTAATCTCACAAGCAGCACTGGAGCAATCTCCTCCAATTCCTGCGTGGGTTGCTCCGTTTCCTATCCGTGCCGCGTTAGAAACGTCAGAAGAGAATTGGGATTAGATTTTAATATCACTGGCAGCTCTGTAAATAAACCAAGAAACAAAATGATTGAAACAGGAATAATTGGTTTTTCATCTTTTTCTTTTGAGAGCAACATAACAACCGATCACTTGGAACAGGGACGGTCAATGAGAAAATGGTCAATGAGCCCAATAGATTTTGTTAAGGCAAACATGGAGTAGCTTCCGTTTCTCTCTTTGCTCTGTGTAGCTCAAGAAATAACAAAAACATAGATTTTTTTCCATCACACAAGCCCTATTCATTGCACTCATATTAAACAAGGGGTTAACTGTCCCTGTGAGGAAGGCAAACAAACCTCCAGGAGGCCAATGCGCCTTTCAGAGCCCAACATGGCACCTGCATTGCTCCCTAGATCAGTTACTACTGATTGTTTAAAGGAAATCTATACCCCCAAACAATGTATTAAAAAAAAATATATTGCATAAACAGCTCATATGTAAAGCCCTGCTTCATCTAAATAAACCATTTTCATATAAATATACTTTTTTAGTAGTATGTGCTATTGGGTAATCCTAAATAGGAAACTGCCATTTTAAAAATGAAGGGCCGCCCCCTGGGATCATAGGATTCACAGTGCACACAAACAAGCCAAGGCACACATACATGCTAGGCCCCATCAGCCAATGAATGGGCAGAGTTCTGCCTTTTGCTCCCACACTACTTCCTGTTACAGTTAGAGCTGCATCACTTCCTGTCAGCTGATCTCTGAGGGAGCACACAGCCCATCACTAAATGGCGGCTCAAGGGAAAGGCTGTAAAAGGGCAATATTTACTGATATATATATTCCAGTTTGGGGAGATTCTTTAATAGGTCACTTAATATAATATAAACTATCTGTTGGTAAGGTATGCATTATGGGGGGGTATAGATTTCCTTGTACATGCCGTGTTTAGCTAGAAAGGTCTTCAACCCATGCTGAAACCCTATTAATCAATTCTTATTTCCATCTCTTGGAAGGGAATGCAATGATCTGACTGCCCATACACTAAAAAAAAATGCTTCTGTGCTAATGCCGAAATCCTCCAGATTCAATGGGTTCCCCTAAGCAGATGTCTTCTGGTGGTCACAATGGTTCATACCATTAAAGTCTCTCTGGGAACATCCAATCAGTGTGACTAAACAGCCAGAATAATGGGCTGCTCCGTTCCTGCACCGGTAACATTCCCAACTATTAAATATTAGATAAAATAAGATTTCCAACAACATAGATGCTCCGGAGACTTCAAATCACGGAGAAAATAAAGGCTTATCTCAACTTTGTAAATCAATTAAAACCCAATCTCCAATGTATAAACATGAAAAAAATAATCCAGCCTAGTAAAATGCTGAAACACCAAGGAACAAGTCAAGGAATGGAAGCTGTGATAAAATAATGGTAAATATAAGCAGCAGCATGTAGCATCATGAAAGTTTTATGATGTGGTAAAATTAAACAAAAGGAGATTCATGAGGGAGCCCCGGGCCAGGCCTCAGGCAACTGCAGAGCTGATGGGCGGCTCGTGGCTGCGACTGCAAAACTACAATCTTCGGTGTTGTTTGTGAGCAGTGCATCGATATTTACCTTTATAGTACAATTAACCACTTTTTTATTTCTAAATATACATTTTGATGCACTAAAGGAGATCATGATGACACGGGGAGGACTCCTGTTTGGTTCCCCACCCATTAGATCAAGTTGCTGATGTAGAAATATAAGCATTGGATGAATACTCGCTGGGTATAATTTGCTGAAGTTGCACATATTTGCTGACAGTGCCATTTCTTTTTACAGTTCTCTGTTTATTTCCCAGAATTCCTGAACTCTTAAGCTCTGGGCAAACAACTAGTGTTTCCAAAATACTCGCTAGCCAGAAGGAACATGGGTAGTGATGGGCGAACTGTTTTGTCAGGCATGGATTCACAGCGAATTTCCGCGTTTCGCCATTGACGGATTGTTTTGCGAAATGGATGAAAAAATTCCCTGCGGAAAAATTTGCCATGCGTCCAATAAATTGTCGTCTGCATCAAAAGAATAGCCACGGACGTCAAAGGAATAGCCACGGGTGACAAAAGAATAGCCACGGATGTCAAAAGAATAGCCACCGGTGACAAAAGAATAGCCACGGACATCAAAAGAATAGCTGCAGGCGACAAAAGAATAGCCACGGGCGTCAAAAGAATAGCCGCAAGTGTAAAAAGAATAGCCACTGGCAACAAAAGAATAGCCGCGCAACAAAAGAATAGCCGCGCAACAAAAGAATAGCCGCGCAACAAAAGAATAGCCACGGGCGACAAAAGAATAGCCACGGGCGACAAAAGAATAGCCAGATGACAAAAGAATAGCCACGGTCAACATTTTTTTTGGTGCGCCACATTCTCGCCGCTTCGAGAATTTGTCACCATTTCACGCATCTTTTTTTTTTCACGCTCATCACTAAACATGGGACGTATAGACTGTGTTGGTGGGGTCTATCCGTTCCAGTAAAGGGCATCCATCTTGGGCTCTCAGCTACTTACTCTGCATATCTCCAGTGTGGGCTACACTGTCTCTATTGGTCACAACTGCTGTTTACCAGTGTACCAATCTGCCTCAATTGCTGTGAGTATTTACTGATCCCTGTATTAACAACATCTGTCTTGGACAATAAACAGTTAACTAGTTCAACTGCAAGAGCTTCTGGCGTCCTATTACATAACACACTACACAGTACCAGTGGGAGTTGTAGTACAACTACATCGTGCAGGCATCCTTCCACTTAGCGAAGGCCCACTCCTTTGAAAGGGGGTCGCATGTAACACATGCTCTACTATTCTAGTCTGGATTAACCCCTTCTTAGCCAAACAAATGTTAAACTTACTTTAGCACATATCTTTGTACCTAGTCCTGCAACAACTAATAGTCAATGAGCAAAAGGATTTTGACAGGATAAACGGCCGAAGCGGAAGAAGACTCATGGCTATAAGGTTCACCTCTATATTAAACCCACCTCCCACACACACAAAAAGCCCAAAATACCCGAAGATGTATTTGTATTACTCAAGAGAAGCTTACTAACACTGACATGGCAGTTTTTGGATCAACAGTTAATTGCAGGACTTTTTCTTGATACTAGGCCCACTTTTATAGAGAAACTCTCTATTAATATCACTTACCTTTTATACACTTATCACATGAATACATAAATATGTATTCAGTCTTTCTTGAACCTAATGTAGGGACCCATAGGTATTAGAGTTCCTATGGCTTTAAATCCCTACTTCCTAGTTCCTAGTGCTGTTGCTGGGCAAAGCACCATGTATCTAGTTTATACTATATTGTGCCTTATTGGTTTACTAAGGATGACCACTCCCCTTGCAGACTGATAAAGTGTCTTGCAAGGAGGAGGGCTTCCTCTTTGGCTGCCTTCTGACTCTCAGGTGACATCTCCATCGAGCCTGGGATCAGACTTGGCCCCAGTAAAAGCCATTTGCCCTAGAGTAGCCCCTTGGTACTCTAGTGAAAGTCGGGGACAGGGCCCCGTGAATGAGGTGAAGTTAGCAGAGGGATAGATCCTGTAATAGCACGCTTTATATAGTGTGAGACAGTCAGGGCTATCTAGCATGAGCAGCACTCGCTCCACCATAGGAGATCTTAAAAGGGTTTAGCAATACCCAGGCTCTGTTTGCCTTACTGAAGGGACCGCAGTCAGACACAGGTATCAGGCAGTTTCTTCCCCTGATCCACCGTTGCTGTAGGGATCCGGTCCAGTACCAGGTGATCATCCTTAGGATTGCCTATATCTCCTTATCTACCTCCAACGTGGTGTTACTCTGCATTGCATAACTACAACTGTATTATCTGCTTCACCATCTACCTCAGTATTTGTGAGTATCACCCTGCATCATTTTGTGTGTAGCAATAAATGTTAATAGTTGATCAGCAAAGAACCTTCTGGCGTCCTAATTACTAGCACTACACCATACAGCATCAGGGAGGTGTAATTCAACACCATCCTCATCTCCAAAAACGCTCCTAAAGGTCATCTCCCACTTAGCGGAGGCCCATCCTGGGAAAGGGGGATCGCATGTAACACATGCTCTACCTAATACTAGTCTGGATTGACCCTTTACTGGCCAAACAGGTGTTACACTAACATACTGTACCTACCAGGACACACTATGATAGTAAACAAGAAAACAGGTATCCAAAAAAATAGCAGATTTATTTATAACTACATACTGAAAAATGCATACAGACCCCATAATGCTCCGCCTCCAGTACTTAATCATAGGCTATTAACCAGCACTATTTAAACCACACAATAACCCCACCCTTTATGACGTAAAACCAATCAAGACGCATACCATACCTCAAGCTCTCAGTTAAATGGATGAACACTGTTATCCACAATTTAGAGTTCCACATTATTCCACCTGTATGTACCTAATAAAAAAAATAATCCAAGTGAAAGATATACCCCCATATGTAATAGTAACATACATAGTAACATAGTAAGTTGGGTTGAAAAAAGACATACGTCCATCAAGTTCAACCATAATGCCTATACCTAACCTGCCTAACTACAAGTTGATCCAGAGGAAGGCAAAAAAACCCATCTGAAGCCTCTCTAATTTGCCTCAGAGGGGAAAAAATTCCTTCCTGACTCCAAGATGGCAATCGGACCAGTCCCTGTATCAACTTGTACTAAGAGCTATCTCCCATAACCGTGTATTCCCTCACTTGCTAAGAATCCATCCAGCCCCTTCTTAAAGCTATATAATGTATCAGCCAGTACGACTGATTCGGGGAGGGAATTCCACAACTTCACAGCTCTCACTGTAAAAAATCCTTTCCGAATATTTAAATGGAACCTCCCTTCTTCTAACCGGAGTGGGTGCCCTCGTGTCCGTTGGAAGGCACTAAATTTGCCCAGGAGCAGTAACCCATAGTAACCCATAGCAACCAATAAGATGTTTGTTTTTAAACAGGTGACTGTAAATGCTTCCTGCTGATTGGTTGCTATGGGTTACTGCTCCTGGGCAAACTTTATGTCTTCTATTACATAACCCCCTATAGAGTGAAAATTTTACTCTATATCTTTTATGTGGATTATTTATTCATGATGCATAACTTTGTTCATCTATTTAATTGGGAGCTTGAGGTATGTTCCTTGATTGGTTTTATGCCATAAATGATAGTGTTTTTGTGTGGTTTAAATAGTGTTCAGGACCTTGCTAGTGTAATAGCCTGTGATTCCAATGACATACCTTCCAACTCTCCCGATCTTGGTGGGACAGTCCCAATTTTGACAGCTCAGCCCACAGTCCCAGATTCTTTCTGAAAAGTCCCTCATTTCCCTTTGATCTCCTGCACTGAACGCTAAAAAAGATACAATGTTTCTCAAACTTAATTTAAAAAGTAGGTTTTTTGCAGAGATCCCAGAAAAACCTAACAAGCTACTTCTGCACTAAGATACAATGTTTCTCAAACTTAATTAAATAAGTAGGCATTTGTCAGAGAGCCCAGAAAAACTTAAGAAACTACACCTGTAACTAATAAGATAAACAGGTCTCATGGGGGAACTGAGATTTGCAGCTTAATTCTAATAACACTTTTTTTTAGCAAAACTCTAATAACACATAAAACAAGACCCCAAAACCCACAGAAATGTGTTCAAACTTTAAATAACCTAAATTTGGTAAAATGGGAGTGGTATTTAGGGGGTGTGGTCACAAAAATGGACGTGGTCAAAAATAATTTTTGTCTCTCTTTGCATTTTTCAAATGTTGGGAGGTATGCAGTAATTAAGTACCGGAGGGTATGAAATGCTTAAGGCGGAACATTAAGGGGGTCTGTGTGTATTTTTTAATATGTAGTTTTGAATACATTTGCAGTTTTATTGGATTTTTGTTTTGTGATACCTTTTTTGAGCTTGCTGTATCCCATAATTCAGTTAGTTACAGAATATGACGGTACCCTGTAAAAAATGTAACAAGCTCCCTATCAGAACTCTGAGTAACATCTGATGGTTATGCATGGCATAATGTTTTGCTTATCCAGCCCTGTTCTATACTCCCCATCCCTACCTGATGAATATTATTTAACCCCAGCTACATCGTGGCACTCAGCCACATCCCTACGGTCACATCAGAGAGGCACACGTTATTGTTGCTTTGCACTAATTAAAGCCTTCATCAGAATACAAAGTGCCTTTAATTATTATGTTGCTTGGGGCAATGTGTCTTATGTTCCGCCACCAGTTCTTAGAAGCGGCTGATTGCAAAATTTCCATTGGAAGTCTCATTAGCAGTGAATGTAACTGTAAATCACTCCACCTGTTTATGTTACGCGGGTGACATTGCTGCCTTGCAGTGCAGGTATCCCAGGTTTGATTGTGTGGGTTCCCTGTGGGTGCTCCAAAGACTGGTTTATTGGCTCTTGATTTAAAAAAAATGGCCATTGTGTTTAATAGGGAGCCAGGGTTCCCACAGCGGCCCTCATCAATAGACTCAATGATGCTAAAAGTATGGATAAAACCCTGCATTCTGGGTAAAAAAAACAGCGGGACTATAGACAAGGACCTATTGATTTTTGCCAGATATTGGTTGGGCAGGCAAGTCAGTGGGTCACATTCACGGGCCAATAAGCTGCTGACTGAGTTTGGGGGGGACTGAGTCGACATCTTTTATCGGCACGTCTATGACTTTACATTAAGGGCAATGAAAAGGATCATTATACAAGGCAAAAGCAGAAAAACATAATTTATTTGCTGTTCAAAATAAAACCCCTATTTATTAGTAAGAAATCAGCACTCTCTTTCTGAAGTCTCACTAAAAATGCAAAGACACTATAATATCCACATTAGAACATACATTTTATACAAAAACATTGCCCCGGAGTTCTGACATAATATTTATCCAAAAGGCTGAATTCCCAGACAAGCGCTGCGGAATCTATCGGATTGTTTTATTCCTTTCCGACAAGCCGGTACACAAATGAGTTTATTATTATACCGGTGCAGGTTTCCGTCAGGAGGGGCCATAGTGAACACGAGCTTTATTTGTTCCAATACCCCCCGCCCGTGTCAGGTCCCTGGGAATTGCTGAGAATCATTGCGGCAATATAATTAGGAGGAATCATTGTCTCTTGCACTCTCATTGTTCTGCTCTGCAATCTCCATATAGGTAATCAGAGGGAACAAAGGGTTTCAATGGATCAGTCCCAGGGGGAATGTAAAAATGAATTACAGAGAGAAATGGCAGCGAGGGTATCGGACAGGAGCAATTGTCAGGCCACTGTAAGACAGTAGCGCAGCACGATACAGTACATCATTGCCGTTACACTACAGGCACAGACGTCTGATTGTTATGACTGGGAAACACAAAGCCAGGACTCTGGCTCTGTATAAATAACCCACATTCATGCACATATATGCAACTATATAATAGGGTCAGAAATAAACCCAGGCAAGGTTGGACCCACAAACAGCAATTAACATACTACAGGTATGGGACCTGTTATCCAGAATACTTGGGACCTGGGGTTTTCCAGATAAGGGATCTTTCCATAATTTGGATCTCTATAAACTTAAATCTGCTAAAAATCATTTAAATATTGAATAAACCCAATAGGACTGTTCTGCCCCCAATAAGCGGTAATTATATCTTAGTTGGGATCAAGTACAGGTACTGTTTTATTATTACAGAGAAAAGGGAATCATTTAACCATTAAATAAACCCAATAGGGCTGTTCTGCCCCCAATAAGGGGTAATTATATCTTAGTTGGGATCAAGTACAGGTACTGTTTTATTATTACAGAGAAAAGGGAATCATTTAACCATTAAATAAACCCAATAGGGCTGTTCTGCCCCCAATAAGGGGTAATTATATCTTAGTTGGGATGAAGTACAGGTACTGTTTTATTATTACAGAGAAAAGGGAATCATTTAACCATTAAATAAACCCAATAGGATTGTTCTGCCCCAATAAGGGGTAATTATATCTTAGTTGGGTCAAGTACAGGTACTGTTTTATTACTTCAGAGAAAAAGGGTGGTTCACCTCCATGATAACATTTGTATGTGGCTTTCTCTCCATTGGAACAGTGTTTTTTTTTAAATATACATGCACTCCAATTATAGATGACCCCTGCCCCTTTGAAGTCACATCCCCGATTTGTTCTGTCTCATAGAGCATTCTGGGAGATATATATTCTCACTCCAGAGTCCTCCCAGCTACAGTGGCACACAGTATTCCCTATATGAAAATATGAGGATATTAGAAGTCCACTTGGAGTTACACGGCCTGTATAAAAGCATTTTGCCTCAGTGATTTCTGATATAGTAGGAGGTGCAGGATTCCCTATATTTTGCCACTGGACCAATACAAATAATACATGAAAATAAAAAGGTATAGTGGTTCTTTAAAGTTTAAGCATTGCTTTCATTTCTGAGCTGCAGTTCTGTAAGTACCTTAGAGGCCGTAGACATGAAAAGTCAATAGTTTCCAATTTGCTTCCACAGAAAGTACAGAAAGGCATAACGGCAATAAAAAGTATATATATAATGCAGCCGTAGCGCCAGGGAACTGTTAAATCTAAATGCAGAATGCTGAGACTTGACAGAATCTTCCTCTCCCTTGAGAGCTGAGAGCCTCATTTCATCTCCTGTATGGAAGTATTTATCATGGGTCCTGCCGTGACAATGGAACATTGTACATTTCACTCCTCGCGTGGCCACTATAGCTTGCTATTACCTTCCATATCACATATGACAAGATTTAATCTAATGACTTCATTTCAGATGCCACAATTCATTGCAAACAAGCTGATATTTCATTTATCTAAGACCTGTTGAGTACTGGTTGTCCTTGGAGGCATCTCTAGTCTAGGGTGGCTTTCAGCAGGTTCCTTGCTGTGACCCAGCATCCGTCACTTATCATTTGTACAACATAGTTACATAGCTACATAGGGTTGAAAAAAGACCAAAAGAGTCCATCAAGTTCAACCCTTCCAAGTAAACCCAGCACCCACAACCCACACCTACCAATCTATACACTCACATATATAAACTACATATACAAGCATTAATACTAACTGTAGATATTAGTATCACAATAGCCTTGGATATTCTGATTGTTCAAGAACTCATCCAGGCCCCTCTTATTGGCATTAACAGAATCTGCCATTCCAACATCACTAGGAAGGGCATTCCCCAACCTCACTGCCCTCACCGTGAGGAACCCCCTACCCAACATCCCCCGGCAGGGCATTCCCCAACCCCCTCACTGCCCTCACCGTGAGGAACACCCTACCCAACATCCCCCAGCAGGGCATTCCCCAACCCCCTCACTGCTATCACCGTGAGGAACACCCTACCCAACATCCCCCGGCAGGGCATTCCCCAACCCCCTCACTGCCCTCACCGTGAGGAACACCCTACCCAACATCCCCCAGCAGGGCATTCCCCAACCCCCTCACTGCCATCACCGTGAGGAACACCCTACCCAACATCCCCCGGCAGGGCATTCCCCAACCTCACTGCCCTCACCGTGAGGAACCCCCTACCCAACATCCCCCGGCAGGGCATTCCCCAACCCCCTCACTGCCCTCACCGTGAGGAACCCCCTACCCAACATCCCCCGGCAGGGCATTCCCCAACCCCACTGCCCTCACCGTGAGGAACCCCCTACCCAACATTCCCCGGAAGGGCATTCCCCAACCTCACTGCCCTCACCGTGAGGAACCCCCTACCCAACATCCCCCAGCAGAGCATTCCCCAACCTCACTGCCCTCACCATGAGGAACCCCCTACCCAACATCCCCCGGAAGGGCATTCCCCAACCTCACTGCCCTCACCGTGAGGAACCCCCTACCCAACATCCCCCGGCAGGGCATTCCCCAACCCCCTCACTGCCCTCACCGTGAGGAACCCCCTACGCTGCTTCAAATGGAAGCTCCGTTCCTCTAATCTAAAGGGGGGGCCTCTGGTGCGTTGATTGTTTTTATGGGAAAACACAACCCCCCCATCTGCCTATAATCCCCTCTAATGTACTTGTACAGAGTAATCATGTCCCCTTGCAAGCGCCTCTTTTCCAGAGAAAACAACCCCAACCCTGACAGTCTAACCTCATAGTTCAGGAGCAGATCCTTGCTATAATATCTGGGTGCATATCCTTCTCAGTTTCGGCCATTGATTGACTTTGGCCTGACTCCAATTTTGCCTGTGATATTGTACATTATTGACTGACCTGTATGTAGCCCACCTACCTCCTCATGTATCTGCTTGGGCTTCTTCTACATCCATTCTGCATGGCTGGCAAACTTATTTACCTCTCTGCCATTGCCGAGACTCTCAAGCAGTTTTGGTGACTATGTATACAAGAGGGACTAACCAGAAGGTCAATGTTATTAGCTGAAACCAGATTTTCTTGAATTTATACATTGCTATTCAGACAATCAGTTCTGGGGAAGGGGTTGGGCCACTAAGAGTTGGGGGCGGATAGTTGTGGCTGATCAGAACTGGGCATGACCAGAGTGGATCAGGGATATCAACTAAAATGTTCCAATTTTTAAAGTTGGGATATACGTATAAATGTTAAGGTATATTTATTATTTTAGTTATTTCTGAACAGAGAGCATTCTGTGTGTATGTGCTTATGGGAGCAGCCATGATTGCTCTCATGAGGTTACTGAATCTCAGACTATAATACGAGTATCAGAGAAAGCAGTGGAATACATTTGCAGTTTACCAACCAAGGAAACATCTCTTGGCACATGAATATCCTTGCCAATAAGAAACACACAATAAAAACCAAAGACAAAGCATGAAGAAATATAAGGGATATGGTTCACCTTTAGACAATAGTCTGAATTTCAACAGGTATACCTTCCCCTCCTGCTTCCTTTGCATTTTTTGATATCATTGGCTGGCAAGATTCAGCCAATCAGACCAGTGAAATGCAACTGAAATGGGAAAAAGGAAACTAAACAATTTAAATAATATATAAAATTACAAAAATGTTTTTTCTCACAGGGGCTGTTCAGATTCAGACTATTGTGAACATCCCCTAATTACTTTTCTTACATTCCCCCACAAGAGTTCTAATATACACATTATAGAGAAAAGGTACAAACAGGTATTTTTTAAAAGAGGCAGAATGCCAGAACAGTAAGAGACAAAAGAAACAAAATATATAATAAAATGTAATATTTATAAGGTAGAGAGAAATTAATTAGTAGCAAAGCTCTTGTAATATTGTTTTCCTTATTATTCTGTTTCCACCTCTGAGCCCAACAACAGTTTGCCGTTTCCTTAATCATATCAGTGACCTGGTTGTGGTTTACAGTCATAATTTCTCAGAATAATATCAATTGTTCCAAAAGGCATTTCCAAAAATAATAACACCCTGGAAAGAGAATGGGTGGAAAGTAATACATTTCGGTTATTGATCTACTGTATGGCTGTAATCGCTCCAGGAAAAGTTCTTCCAGGAACCCAGTAAAACACTGCTCTGCAGCAAAAGGATAAAGGGGGAAATAGGTTTAGCTCTTCTAGGAAAGAAATTGAGGGTTGGGAACCCCCTAATGCCAAAATGCAGCAAGAAAAAGAGTGGTACTATTAGTAAAAAAATAGCAAACCTTTGTAAATCATCCTTGTTGAAGGAACCTGCGGAAAATGGCTGGTGTACAAATGTGTAGGTGTGTCAGGGCCTGCTTGGCATTTATGGATTAAAGTTGGGCCCAAGGAAGAAGCAGAGTACTGATAGACAACTCTTAGCACATACAGGGTATTCAAAGGGTTTAGAGAGTCTCAATTTCAGGCACAGGTTGGATAGTCAGGAACCAGTAGATCCATTTAGAAAAGCCATTTAGGACACACTCAGGCACTTACAGAATAAGTCCTATATTCAAACATTGAACACAGGTCTCTGGTGACTCTTTATTTGAATTTTCGCTCCAAAGGGTGACCCAATGATGTCACGCATCACCAAATGACGCCCCAACACAACGTTTCGGCCATGGCCACTGCCATCTTGGAAGAGACCTAACTGAAGCACTCCTGACAAGGTGTCAGTAAAAAACACACCCCAGACTTGTCCTTAATACCTGCCTGGTTTGCTGGTTTTGGGTTGGCATTCCATGACTCTGATGGGCTACCAAGAACTGCCATTGTGCCACTGATGCCAATGGGACAGGCCTGGAATCCCACAGATTGAACAGATGGAAGCTTGAAGGTATGAAGGCAGGTTTGTGGGCATCAGTCTTTGCTGACACAAGGCTACTTTCCCTTTGGGCTGTACATCAGTATTATATGGAAGGTTCATAAGTTCTATTGCAGGGTTTTAGTTGCACATTAAAAGGAAATCTATTGCCTCTTGTGAAAGTATCACCTCTTGTTACCGTTTTCATATGATTTATGTTAGAACGCTTATGGGAAAAATGTAGTAAAAGCCATTACTGGAGAAATGATGTGCGTTGCGAAAAAGGTTTCTTTTCAGCAAACACTTTGGAATCCAGTAGGAGGTGGGCGAGGGGGCATGCCTAGGGCGGCAATGGGCTTTAATCTTGTGGAAAGGGCAGAAAATAAAATAATAATAATAAACTGTACAATGCACCAAAGTTTTGAGAATATGTACCATTAAAAATAGAAAGTGTCTCCCACTAGGATTGCAGGTCTCGGGGGGCACGCTAGAGTTTCCTAATGGCTGAGGTGACTTTCAAAGCTCCGCAGTGAAACAAAAGCAAGCACAATCATTCCTAGCACCACACTATTTAGTATATTAAACAAATATTGTAAGAATGAGTAAAGGATGGTTAATGGCATCTCAGTGCTTTTACTGTGTCATAGAGCTGTAATAGATGCTGTATGGGAGTGAGAAATGACGGCCCCGTACTGCAAGGTGAGGAGTGTACATCACTGTGTCCCTGACAGCTGCCAAACCAGAGGGACAGTACAGTGCTAGCGGGTGATGTATAGGGGGATCCATGATAAACTGTTAGAATGACTATTCTAAAGTACTAACACAAAGAAAGGGAGAGAAGAAAGAAAGAAAGAAAGAAAGAAAGAAAGGGAAAGAAGAAAGAAAGAAAGGGAAAGAAGAAAGAGAGAGAGAGAGAGAGAGAGAAGAAAGAAAATAAGAAAGAAAGAAGAAAGAGAGCGAGAGAGAGAAGGAAGAAAGAAAGAAAGAAAGAAAGAGAAGAAAGATTAAAGAAATAAAGGTTTAAGTGCTTATTTATAGGGACACTTAGAAGCCGTCTTGATGGAGATAACAAGCAAGGTTTTGGCACTTTCACCAGCAGCAACACTAAGCTTTCTGATGTCTTGCAGTTTGGCTACTCATGGTGCTGGAGTTCCAGGCCTCTTTGTTAGAGCTCCCTGTCTCCCTATCATGGTGTCTGAACAAGAAGGCTGATAGGAGCCCTTTATATTCTTTGGTAATCCCATCTACATTTTGGTCACCAAACCCAGGCTACTCCATGGCCCTCCTCTGTCCTACCAGAAGTTACCAGGAGGCCTCAGTAGTAGCAAAGTAGGACCAGCTTGTGAGGGCTAGCTCTTGTAATAGCACACTCTAGGAATAAGAGCTAAGCTTGGGGTAATTAGAAGCCAGAGGATCCACTGAGGATAGCAGAAGGGTTAGTATACTATCCATCACTACCAGCATAGATACTCAAGATTTAACACTCTGGCCTATCTCAGGCTCTCCCGTAACTCCTTAATGGTATGGTGACCAAACAGACCCAGGTCTGGTATCCTTGCCCTATTATACCCTAAGCAGGGCCAGAACCAGGGGTAGACAGAAGAGGCATGTGCCTATGTCGGGGGCAATAGGCTAGAACCTCTTTCGCTTACCCCTAGTCCGTGCCCTTGGCCCCTGCTGCCTGCTTCTTTGTGCATCCGGCACTGACCCTAACAATTACTACCTGTGATCCCTGAGCCAATACAAATTCCCCACTACCCACAAGCCATGTTTTAAATCAGGCAATTTCTTTCCGTATGGTATGATAAACCCTCCATCCCCCCTCCCCCCAAATTCCCAGCACTGAAAATAAATTTCCATGAAAAAGACACATATTTCTATAAGGCATGAAAGTATTTAAATTTAAGATAATTAATGCGGCTGGAAACTAAATGGCTATTGGATTGAATCAAGCATATGATCTATTCTGTTTTATTTAATCATACTCTTTATTGAATCATTCCTGGTACCTTCCCCACCAGCTCTGTTTGCCATTCGGATGTGACACATTAGATAGACATGAATGGATTCGTCATGCCGTCAGCATATTACATTCTGTAATTGGTTGGCTTATCTCGCTAGGCTACGAGTCGTATTGAAATGAATTATGACAAAGAGATGTTCTGTGCATTAATTCTGCCTTGTAATGCATCGAACTATGTTTATTTTAATGTGAAACTGCACTTGCTGCTCATAAAACAAGACAGCGGACATATATTGTAGCAGAAAGGAGAATGGACATTATGAAAGCCGATAAAGAGATGGAAAGGCTCAGTGGCAAAGCCTGATGGCTACGGTTATTGGCGTTTTGGGGCTTCATCTTTGGAGTTTCATCTCAACTTTAAGTTTGTCAGGATAACAAACAAACTGTGAATGTTCCAAGAGCAGATTTTAATGCTTTGTAAATTGTTTATAAAGGGAAAACATATATAATTAATTAATCCATGGCATGATTGTTGCCTTTCCTCATAGGTTGCCAAAGGGAAGTCCTCAAATTGTCCCTTGGAAGTCTTGTAAGTGTGGTATTTATATATATATATATATATATATATATATATATATATACATATATATATATATATATACAGGTATAGGACCCATTATCCAGAATGCTCGGGACCAAGGGTATTCCGGATAAGGGATCTTTCCGTAATTTGGATCTCCATACCTTAAGTCTACTAAAAAATCAATAAAACATTAATTAAACCCCATAGGATTGTTTTGCATCCAATAAGGATTATTTATATCTTAGTTGGGATCAAGTACAGGTACTGTTTTATTATTACAGAGAAAAGGGAATCATTTAACCATTAAATAAACCCAATAGGGCTGTTCTGCCCCCCATAAGGGGTAATTATATCTTAGTTGGGATCAAGTACAGGTACTGTTTTATTATTACAGAGAAAAGGGAATCATTTAACCATTAAATAAACCCAATAGGGCTGTTCTGCCCCCAATAAGGGGTAATTATATCTTAGTTGGGATCAGTTACAAGGTACTGTTTTATTATTACAGAGAAAAAGGAAATCAGTTTTAAAATTCTATATTATTTTATTAAAATGGAGTCTATAGGAGACGGCTTTCCGTAATTTGGAGCTTTCATACCAAAAGGATGTGCAAAGAATACAGCTCACGAAGGAGACAAAACCACAGGGCACAGGGTACATTCAGTGTCAGTATGCCCATCAAAAATAAAAATAAAGAATAAAGTAAAAAGTGAAAGTGAATAACCGGACATGGTGCCGTGACGTACCAGGACAGAGCCTCGGATATGGAAATACATACAATAAGGGAATGTAACGCTTAGCTCCATGACGCAGGACTTCATAGACTCAGAGACCCATGAAGGTTATTCCAGCCTATGGGCGCACTTGAGGCAAAGGCAGGGAAGTGGGTCTAACAATGAGTAAGGCCAAACAAAATAAATAAAAAAAATAAATAAAACGAAACGTAAAACAAAAGTACCAAATTAGTGGTCACCCGCTTTTTGAATTATCAGTTGCAGAAGTGGCAATTCTAGTGCCGGAGGCAGAGGGCAAACGTGGGATGAGCAAAGAGACCCCTGCACAAGAGCCATTACAGCTCATATATATACATATACATATATATACTGTATATATATATATATATATATACAGGACTTAAATAAAAGCGGTAATTTTTTGTGACGTGGAACTAACATTTCGGCTGTGTACACAGCCTTTGTCAAACTTTGAGGACACAGCCGAAACGTTAGTTCCACGTCACAATAAATTAGCACTTTTATTTAAGTCCTATGAGTGTGGAATCTATCTTTATGGTCTATGTGATATCTGCTATACTGACACCCAGGCACATTGGCTCCAGAATTATACGTGAGTGCCAGTATTACCATGTATTATATATATATATATACATGGATATCAACCTAGTTTTTGGCAGTCACTCTGGTTTAACCCCCCTCTCAGCTAATCACCTGTAGCAACTGCCCCATCACACACTGGCAGTAATTAGCACCGGAATGTTATTTAAAATTATCGAACTGTCACAGTTAAAAGCAGTTGAACAAGGAGCACAAAAGGGGTGTAGGAGGAATGGGGGGGTGGACCAGAGCAAACCACGGATGTGGCAGATGGAGCTAAGATGATTTTGGATCTGGGTAGGAATCTCTTTATCTATTATGTTGGATGATATAAATATCTGGACACCTGGAAACCAACTTGCACTGGATTTCCAATCTGGCTATAGGTGCAAAATCCAGCCGTTAATGCTCCGATAGAGCTGTCCTACTGTACATGTAGTGGGCCGATTATTTCTCATATAGTATTTTTAAGGTTCTGATTAAACTAAAATGATGATGTCACACAGTGAAATCTATGCAGTGTTTAAACAGACTGGGGGCCCTAAAAATCCTTAGGAGGGCCCCATCTGGCCCACGAGCCTCCGGTTGGAATTCCCTGCTCTAGAACTTGCATTCGAGGTTGTAGTAAATTAACCCTATACTTGATAGGAGAGACAGAAAGAGGTGCGATAACTGTTCAGATATGAAAATGAGTATATCAGAGGCCTGAGTGGTGCAAATTAAAGAACAAAGCCAAATTCACTGGTGGGCTGAATTGTTTGTAGACTTCTTCTGTCCTGGAACAGCTTAAGGGATCTCCTGGAACATGACCCAGGGTTCCATGTTAACAAATGCAATCACTAGGGATACCCCCCCTGCCCCACTGAGTTTGACTTTTCCTTTAATAAAAACGGCATTTTTGGTTCCATAAAAGCATCTGGAATTTCAAACAGAAAAAGAAAATTGATGTAGGGACCCATAGGGTTAAATGGCCCTATGGCTTTAAATCCCTACAGGTTCAGTTCCTTTAGTTGCTGGGCAGAAGGGAATATATTTAAGTGAGTTCAGTAACATGTGTGCTATTGGTTAGACGGAATGGTGACCACATCCTGCCTGACTTTGGTATAGTGCTGGGAAAGGAGTGGCACCTTCCTGTTTGCTTCCACCTCAGGGACGGGGTGGGTGTGTGCTGAAAGCCCAGGGTAAGGGCTCAGGCCCAGGGAACAGGGCCCCATGAATGAGGCATTAGATAGTGGCAGGTGTAGCTCCCTTTATAGTACCACTCTAGGGGTGTAAGGCAGTTAGGGCTGAGATAGAATGAGCAGCACTGAGCTCCTGCATAGGATTTGCAGTTTTTTGGAGATATCTCTCCCAGGCCACATTGCCTGTAGTGTAGGGATCCAAGTGAATAGGGAATCAGGATAGAGAATTCCCTGAGGGATCCACTACAGGGTGTGGCAGAGGTGAAGGGAGATTCCTGCCAGTCTGCCCGCAGGGGAGTGTCAGTCTGTATTACACTCTGTATGTGTTGCCTGTACCACTGGCCTCTGAAGCTGTATTGTGAGCAGGGTCAGACTGGGGGGTGCAGGGCCCCAGCCAGCCGTGTCCCATAACCCCCCAGCAGGGCCCCCCCTAACCCCCCCGCAGGGCCCCCCCTAACCCCCCCGCAGGGCCCCCCCTACCCCCCCCGCAGGGCCCCCACCTGACGTCCTCCCCGAGCGTGTATAAATTGAACGTGTCAGGGGAGGAACAGTCAGAAGGCGGAGCGCCGGCAAAGGTCGGCCTGGGCCACTAGGGCCGGGGCCCACCGGGATTTTTCCGACCCTGATTGTGAGTAAGCCTGTGGATGTTCAATAAACACTTATTATTTTTGTTAATTGCAAGAACCTCTGGCGCCCTCTGTTTTCATTTTTCTGCATAGCAGCAAGAGAGGTGTAGTTGCACAATACCCTCACCTTCCTCTTCCACTTAGCGAAGGCCCATTCTGGGTAAGAGAGTACAGTGTAACCCATGTTCTACTGGTACTAGTCCGGGAAGGCAGCTATTGAGCTGAAATAGAGGTTACATTGACTTGTGTTAAGATGCAACACAAAGTGCCCAGAAGAACATGGAGTTTCTTCTATACATAGAAACCTAAGGGCAAGTGAAACAGCCAATACGATATTACCTCTTTAGTTCTTGTAGAGCCGGCCGGCTGCCCTCTTAACCCATCTGCTTAAGAATTAATGGCTTTTGGGCTGTTTCTAAGGGATGAGGATTCACAGCGCATTATTATAAAACTGCAGCAATAATTTGTAGCTGCCCTTTGACTAAAGGACATTACTGCTTTGTGCAGTTCTCTTATCGAGCAGACAAAGAAAACATGCTCTTTATATATGATGGCAAATATGGCGTATATGGTGAAGCTTAAAAGAACTTCCTTTTAAACAAAAATGAACAGATAATGTAGTTGCTTTTTATCCTTGCATGGGGGAGGGTATTTTCTGTTACTCTCAACGATTTTTGTTTCCTCTTTGGCTAATTGGCAGGAAATTTAGATGTACTCTAGAGGAAATGGCTGGCCAGACACAAAGCAGGTTCACTTACCCTTTACTTAAAAGGCATATTTTTGTTTAGAACCGTGCTTGCTGGATTTGGCTTTATTTAAATTAGTTTTAAAAAAAGACTCTGTACAGTGGAATACAAGATATGGCGGGTAACACACCGTAGGATACAAGATATGGCGGGTAACACACAGTGGGATACAAGATATGGCGGGTAACACACCGTAGGATACAAGATATGGCGGGTAACACACAGTGGGATACAAGATATGGCGGGTAACACACCGTGGGATACAAGATATGGCGGGTAACACACCGTGGGATACAAGATATGGCGGGTAACACACCGTGGGATACAAGATATGGCGGGTAACACACCGTGGGATACAAGATATGGCGGGTAACACACAGTGGGATACAAGACATGGCGGGTAACACACCGTGGGATACAAGATATGGCGGGTAACACACAGTGGAATACAAGATATGGCGGGTAACACACAGTGGGATACAAGACATGGCGGGTAACACACCGTGGGATACAAGATATGGCGGGTTACACACAGTGGGATACAAGACATGGCGGGTAACACACAGTGGGATACAAGATATGGCGGGTAACACACCGTGGGATAAAAGACTTGGCGGGTAACACACCGTGGGATACAAGACTTGGCGGGTAACACACCGTGGGATACAAGATATGGAGGGTAACACACCGTGGGATACAAGACTTGGCGGGTAACACACCGTGGGATACAAGATATGGCGGGTAACACACCACGGGATACAAGATATGGCGGGTAACACCAGGGTTGGCCTTGGCCTGGGACATACTCAGTGGGGTACAGAGGAGCGTGTGTGTGTAAGATACTGGGGGAGAGGAACCTGTGAGGAGCTGGTAAAGAACTAACTGTCGGACCCCTCTGCCCCATGAAATTTCTTATAGATCTACCCTTAAGCAGGGGGCGGGATTTCCCGTCGTAACACTGATAAAGAGCCCTTTAGTGATTTTAATTGCGAGCTTATAAATGTCACCCAGAGATATCATTTACCCAGATATGTGCCCTTTTATCTGACTGTGCCACACAGTATTACTGACTGAATTACTCAGCCGGTTATAACACAATCCTCATATTAACTGTATAATTGATAGGGAAGGTCACCTTTAAATTAAGTTTTTTATGATAAAGATGGGCCTATGGGAATTACATTTACAACAGGTCTTCATTATTTAATTTTTTAATATGATTAGATTTAGCATTTTCATTAATTGAATGAGAATGCTTTCTGATTGGTAGGTGTTTCTGACCCTGGCAGAACCCCTGTACTGTTAGGGCACAGTTAAATAAATATACATATTTATAATAACTTATGTTTTTGCTCAGGCCCTCTTGTATTAATGTTCCATTCTGCCTTATGTAATGCAGCCTTAGCAACCAGATACCAGTAAATATTTAAAAACCACCAAAACCAAAAAAATAGTTTTTGCAGAATCACGCTGTCTTTTGGTTTTAAGCTGGACTACCTCTTTATTGGTTTAATAATCTACTGCTATATAAACAGTTTATCATAAATGAACTGCTATAAAGTTTTTTTTAGCATTGAATAATTAAATGAAATCATTATCCAAAACAAGACGTTCAGTAAATGCTTTACTGATTGTGATTAAAAAGCAGCTTTAGTTTCCCTGTCTGTGAACCAGGAATACATTAGCCGTGATGTCACTGCAGCAGCTGCTGGTGATGTCACAATGGCTGGTAATGTCACTGCAGCAGCTGCTGGTGATGTCACAATGGCTGGGGAATCCGTTTCTGTTGAGCAACAGAAATCCTGTTCAGTTGTGAGTTGAGAGCGAGCGAAGCAACATGTTGCCGAGCATCATCTCAATTTTTACTTTATTTTTTCTATTTTCCCATGCGAAAGCATTTCCTATAAATATTCTAAAAGCAGGTAAGGGGGCTTTAGTAATTTCTATTGATGTCACCATAAATGTTACCCAGATATTATTTTGTATATGCACTAGGAAGCCCTGTGTGTTGATTATTCCTCTATAAAATGTAATAAGTTATGGATCCATTATCTGGAAATCCAGTATCCAGAAAGTTCTGAATTACTGGAAGGCTATCTCCCATAGACTCCATTATAAGCAAATTATTTCAATTTTTAAAAATGATTTCCTTCTTCCCTGTAATAATAAAACAGTACTCAACTAAAATATAATTAATCCTTATTGGAGGAAAAATAATCCTATTGGGTTTATTTAATGTTTTAATGATTCTTTACTTAAGGTATGGAAATCCAAACTACTGATAGATCCCTTATCTGGAAAACCACAGCTCCCAAGCATTCTGGATAACAGGTCCTATACCTGTATATGCAAAGTTTTCAATTTTGCGGAAGGCATTAGCCATATATTACAGGTGTGGGATCTCCTATCTGTACGCCCAATATCCAGAATGCTCCGAATTGCAGAAAGGCCATCTCCCATATAGTCCATTCTAAGCAAATAATGCAAATGCTTTTTGTAAAAAATGTTTTCCTGTTTCTCTGAAATAATAAAACAGTTTGTTGTACTCAATTAGAACTAAACAGCATAAATCCAAATTGGTGGCAAAACACCTGATACTGATAATATCAGAAATTTGTTTTTGTGTATTTGATTTGTGACAGCTCTGGATTTTCCCATTGTTGGTGTATGGGGATGTATTAAAGAAAGATTTTTAACAAAAAACCTTTTCCCTCTTTTATTCAGAACCTGAAACTGCAATTGGTCTATTTCAGTTCTTTGCATCTGTTTTTGAGGCCATAAATGCAGGTAAGTCAGTTATTTCTATATGAGGTGTTTAGTTCTGTGCCCAGAGAAGGCTGTAGCCCAGGCTGGGGGGCAGCGTTATGTTGCCCCATATTATTTCAGGGGGGATTTAGCATCCAACCAGGCTAAGTGCTCTGCCATTTACACCATCTATGTCCCAAGCTTGTCCTTCTGGGCAAATAGACTTATTGGGGTTTTATTTACTAATATTCTCTCTCTCTCTTTCTGCAGTTCAGAAAATCCAATGGATGGTAACCATCCTCGCTATATGTGTCCTCCTGGTTTTGGAAACTTTATTTTTCTTATGGTATTGTGACTGGTGAGTTCTTAACAGCAATATAAATATGTCCCGTCCCATATTTAACTGAAACAAAAGAGTTGCCTCCATATATCTCTGCATATAAATATATCCCATCAGCACATGTGAATATATTGTGTAATATACATTTACAGCCTTTTAGGCTGAATGGATCTCAAAATTAAAGACATAAGCTGCATATATATAATATTATCATCCTATGTATCATTGTTGCAGCCTGTCAGTGCATCTCAAATCAGGACCAGACAACTTGCTGTAATGCAATAAATATGATTGCCCAATGTACTTCTGTACTGGGTTTATACAGTAACCGAGACAAAGTTTTCCCTTCACCAATATCACCCACCAACCAATGTACAATGAGCTTTTACTGGTTTCATTCTACTGAATGATACAAACAGATATCTCAGTGGCTTATCCATATACCTTCTGTGGTACATACAGTAGGAATTCTCAGCCAGCACAGGGTTTTATTTGTCTTATCTTATTGTTATTATCTCCCCTTTAACAGGTACCAGAGAAGAGAAAAAGAAAAGAGATTAGGTAAGTTAAAAGTGGGGTTTCTGTATGAAGGAAAGTGTATGTTCCCTCCCAGTGTAACATGTACATATATTGGGGCAGGATGGGAATGGCAGGGAGTCGGCATAGAGAACGCAGAGGCACTGCCCTGATTTGCCCCATAGCCTATATAGAGAGACAGCATAACATGATATAATTGTATGTATTCATCTGTAGGGGGCACAGAGCATCTTTGGCCTTATAATAACTTTAAATACCTTTTTATTCCATATCATATAATGAATATGTAATAGGAGTTATATTAACGGTAAATCATATCTGAGTTTGTATGTCACTATATATATATAGTTACACAAAGGGGTCATTTACCCTGGGCATTGCAATGATACAGGGCAATTGTATTCACTTGACCCCCATGACAAGAGCAGGTATAATGTACCCAAAAATGTGCATTCAGGTAACTAAACACAAATAATTAGATCAGTATAAAAAAATGTACAAACATTCTTTATAATGTAATTACTTTAGCGTGTATCCTATTGTATCCATATTACTGTGTATGAGTCTCGATTAGCAATTAAGTAAAACTATTCTTTTTAATTGCAGTGCGAAATCTCAGCAAAAAGCAGATGTCAGCTATATTACTGGTAAATATTTCCCCAAAAATCATACATATTACTGTGTCTGACTTTAAATCATAGTTTAATATAAATGCTTTTATTGAATGTATATGTGATAATGACCTACCTGCCCCCATATCCCCATACTAGTCTGTTATGTACAATTACTCACAGGATACAGTTCCCTTTCCCCCAGAAATAGGGGAAATATTACCCATAATTACTACTTTAAAAAGAGGGTTAAGGGGGTGTCAGCTGCGAGGGTGTCAATGATTTAAAGTGCTTTGTATATAATAAAGTTGTAATGTATAATGAATATATTATTTATAGATGATAACTCCTTCAGTTGTGTAACTGCTACTGTCCTGTGTTCTTATTCAGTTACATATTTATATTTAACTAAAGACTCACATTTTATTGATTTATTTCCGTTAAACATAGGATAAGATAAATAGCCCAGCATTGGTTATTATTGAATTATGAGCAACAGTTTATTGAACCAGTGAAACCTTATGTTTAAGAATCCTTTGATTTAACTAAAATTGTGGCTATTTATTTAAACACAGAAAACCCTTAGGCTGAAGTAAACACTGACCACTGAGGAGCCACAAGCCAGAAATGAAAACTGAGCATGAAAAGGCAATCACTGAGAGAGGAATGTTGTGCGGCTGAAAAGGAAAAGGAAAAGAGTTGGCCGGCACAACGAGCGTAATGCAAGCGGGGCTTAGCCCCTGCGTATTTATTCAAAGTATAGCAGCAATGTTTCGGGGGCACTTGTTGACACAATCTCAAAGAAAAAGGCAAAGAAACAAAATGAAAAGCAAAACAAAAAGAGAAAGAAGAGAGGAAAGCAGAGAAGAAATGAATGGAAATGATCCTTCCTGATACAATGCTGAGGAAGTGAAGGAATATGGCACCTTAGTATTTCCTATGCCGCTACTTGTGCCTGTGATCCAAAAGCCACTGCTGCCCCAGATCGTTTCCTATTCAGTTGAATGGGAAGCGGGGGTATCAGTCACCTATGCAGGGGACTGGGGCGGGTGCTAACTGGGGCATCTGGGGTGGGCAGTGGCTCTATGATTGCCCCCATGAGTAATTCTGTGTGTGCTATTGGACTGAGCAGTGATGAGTGAATCTGTCACATTACGTTGTGCTGAAAAATTTATAAAATGGCAAAAATTCTTGGAACGTTTTGCAATAAATGGGCGTTTTTTCGCCAAGACTTTTTCCACTTTACGTGACATTTGGAGTCTGTGGGCAAAATATTGTGCTCATCACTATCACTGAGAAAGTAATGAGGAAGGGGACAAAGAAGATCTAATGAACCCAAACTTTCTAGGAACTTTCCCCAAACTCCTACAGAAAATTCAGTTATTCTTGGAAAGAAAAGGAAGAACTTTGCCTTCATTGTTTTATGCAATGGGGGAGGTGGATTTGTTAAAATGCTGATCTTCAGCTAAATGTACAAAATAAAATCTATTATAATAAAGTAGTATAAGAACGACCAAGTAATCAAACCCCTCATTTCTACAAAGTCTCCCCTCCCTTTGATATATTGTATATTCTATTGATTCTATTTAGATTGAATGGCATTGACAGGGTGTTTTGAAACACAGAGGCCCCCCCTATAGATTAGAGGAACAGAGCTTCCATTTGAAGCAGCGTAGGTGGTTTTTCACGGTGAGGGCAGTGAGGCTGCGGAATGCCCTTCCTAGTGATGGGGTAATGGCAGACTCTGTTAATGCCTTTAAAAGGGGCCTGGATGAGTTTTTGAACAAGCAGAATATCCAAGGCTATTGTGATACTAATATCTACAATTAGTATTACTGGTTGTATATATATAGTTTATGTATGTGAGTGTATAGATTGGTTAGTATAGGTTGTGTGCTGGGTTTACTCGGATGGGTTGAACTTGATGGACAATGGTCTTTTTTCAACCCTATGTAACTATGTAACTATGTAACATGGAGATAATACACATTGCTCTGGAGTAGAGATAAGCAAACTTGCAAAAAATGCCGATGTCATTACGATATGCCCCTGCCTTCTACATAAACCAATTGTATCAGAGCCCACCCCCGGTCTATCTAAGGAGCTGTCTGGGCCCTATGAAGAAACTGACAACATGGGACCCTGTGCCTAGGGGTCAGCTTTAAAGGGGGGCCCTTGGGTGCCTATATAATAAGTTAATAAAGAAAGGGGGGCTACTGGGGTCATCTTTGGGGGCACCATGCTAATGGGCTGTGATGGCCTCAGTGTGGTACAGAAGACCAAACCACTTGGTGCAGGATTTCTAGACCATTTCTTTGGGAAGATTAAGTAAGGAGTTAGGGAGGCCAGTAGTAAGGAGCAGTAGTCCAGGCTTGCATCTAGATGGCCCATTATATGCAGGTTTAAGCTACCAATTCAGGCCCTTCAGTCTGAGTTGGCCCCTTATTCGCCCGTGTATGGGGCCCTCCTCCAGGCCTGCATTAAAAATCTTCCAAATCCAAATGGGGCATCCAGCAATGGCAGCAAAGTAACACAAAAGACACTGCTTATCACATCTCGATTTAAATACGTCTATAAATTTCTTTATAACTTAAAGTTAAAAATGGAGCAAATTAAACATTCTAATAGGAACAGCCAATAGCACTGTCAGTCCATAATTGAGATGAAACAAACAATGATGTTGTATCCCCTTTTGACCATAGGGGGGTTCAAGAACCGGTTGCCTTATCTGACGACACCTAACCTTCAGGAAAAAAATTAAATATTCTGCTTTGAAAATTCGCAAAAAAAGCAAATTATACTTTGATAAATATAACAAAATGGTCTATTTGCTTGCAGCAAATCGCCTTATCCAGAGCGGACACATTTGCGGGAATATTGACTTGGGCTTATTGAGATCTCTTTACACTGTCACGCTTGACAGGCTTATGAAATCGGTGAGACGCGGCGCTTCTCAAAAGATTCCTTTCTATCTCTTTTAACCAGAAATGACTCCATTGCCTTTAAAAAAAATGAAATTAGGACATCAAAAATAAAGGCAATAGCACAATGATTTGCATTCTTTTGTGAGACTGCGGCCGTATCTAATAAAAAAAAATGATAAATTCCCAGTTTGGCCGCGGGCACTGATGCCATTCATTAAAGGGACAGTTCACCATCAGGTTAACTTTTAGTATGTAAAAAGAATTGCTATTCTTAGAAACTTTTCAAGTAGTCTTTTTTTTAAAAATTTTTTCTAGCTTTTGAATTATTTACCTTTTTCTTCCGGCCCTTCTTCTGAGGGCCGGAAGCAGCCAAAACAACTATTGTGAGGCTACAGTTTTATTTTTACTTTTTATTACTTACATTTCTATTTAGGCCCTCCTCTGTTCATATTTCTGTTATTCTTTCAAACCACTGACTGGTTGCTAGGTTAAATTGCACCCTAGCAACCATATAGCTGCCTAAAAACAAACTGAAGAGCTGCGTGCAGCTACAGTATCACTGGGATTGCTCAATAAAGGCTGTGTTCAAGGTAAAAAAACATGGTGAACTGCTTCTGAAAATTGCACTATGGCTAAATGAATGATCATATATTATCGTTAATATGGCGGGTAATAAGATACTGGGGGAGAGGAACCTGTGAGGAGTTGGTAAAGAACTAACTGTCGGACCCCTCTGCCCCATGAAATTTCTTATAGATCTACCCTTAAGCAGGGGGCGGGATTTCCCATCGTAACACTGATAAAGAGCCCTTTAGTGATTTTAATTGCGAGCTTATAAATGTCACCCAGAGATATCATTTACCCAGATATGTGCCCTTTTATCTGACTGTGCCACACAGTATTACTGACTGAATTACTCAGCCGGTTATAACACAATCCTCATATTAACTGTATAATTGATAGGGAAGGTCACCTTTAAATTAAGTTTTTTATGATAAAGATGGGCCTATGGGAATTACATTTACAACAGGTCTTCATTATTTACTTTTTTAATATGATTAGATTTACCATTTTCATTAATTGAATGAGAATGCTTTCTGATTGGTAGGTGTTTCTGACCCTGGCAGAACCCCTGTACTGTTAGGGCCCAGTTAAATAAATATATATATTTATAATAACTTATGTTTTTGCTCAGGCCCTCTTGTATTAATGTTCCATTCTGCCTTATGTAATGCAGCCTTAGCAACCAGATACCAGTAAATATTTAAAAACCACCAAAACCAAAAAAATAGTTTTTGCAGAATCCCGCTGTCTTTTGGTTTTAAGCTGGACTATCTCTTTATTAGTTTAATAATCTTCTGCTATATAAACAGTTTATCATAAATGAACTGCTATAAAGTTTTTTTTAGCATTGAATAATTAAATGAAATCATTATCCAAAACAAGACGTTCAGTAAATGCTCTACTGATTGTGATTAAAAAGCAGCTTTAGTTTCCCTGTCTGTGACCCAGGAAAACATTAGCCGTGATGTCACTGCAGCAGCTGCTGGTGATGTCACAATGACTGGTAATGTCACTGCAGCAGCTGCTGGTGATGTCACAATGACTGGTAATGTCACTGCAGCAGCTGCTGGTGATGTCACAATGGCTGGGGAATCCGTTTCTGTTGAGCAACAGAAATCCAGTTCAGTTGTGAGTTGAGAGCGAGCGAAGCAACATGTTGCCGAGCATCATCTCAATTTTTACTTTATTTTTTCTATTTTCCCATGCGAATGCATTTCCTATAAATATTCTAAAAGCAGGTAAGGGGGCTTTAGTAATTTCTATTGATGTCACCATAAATGTTACCCAGATATTATTTTGTATATGCACTGGGAAGCCCTGTGTGTTGATTATTCTTCTATAAAATGTAATAAGTTATGGATCCATTATCTGGAAATCCAGTATCCAGAAAGTTCTGAATTACTGGAAGGCTATCTCCCATAGACTCCATTATAAGCAAATTATTTCAATTTTTAAAAATGATTTCCTTCTTCCCTGTAATAATAAAACAGTACTCAACTAAAATATAATTAATCCTTATTGGAGGAAAAATAATCCTATTGGGTTTATTTAATGTTTTAATGATTCTTTACTTAAGGTATGGAAATCCAAACTACTGATAGATCCCTTATCTGGAAAACCACAGCTCCCAAGCATTCTGGATAACAGGTCCTATACCTGTATATGCAAAGTTTTCAATTTTGCGGAAGGCATTAGCCATATATTACAGGTGTGGGATCTCCTATCTGTACGCCCAATATCCAGAATGCTCCGAATTGCAGAAAGGCCATCTCCCATATAGTCCATTCTAAGCAAATAATGCAAATTCTTTTTATAAAAAATGTTTTCCTGTTTCTCTGAAATAATAAAACAGTTTGTTGTACTCAATTAGAACTAAACAGCATAAATCCAAATTGGTGGCAAAACACCTGATACTGATAATATCAGAAATTTGTTTTTGTGTATTTGATTTGTGACAGCTCTGGATTTTCCCATTGTTAGTGTATGGGGATGTATTAAAGAAAGATTTTTAACAAAAAACCTTTTCCCTCTTTTATTCAGAACCTGAAACTGCAATTGGTCTATTTCAGTTCTTTGCATCTGTTTTTGAGGCCATAAGTGCAGGTAAGTCAGTTATTTCTATATGAGGTGTTTAGTTCTGTGCCCAGAGAAGGCTGTAGCCCAGGCTGGGGGGCAGCGTTATGTTGCCCCATATTATTTCAGGGGGGATTTAGCATCCAACCAGGCTAAGTGCTCTGCCATTTACACCATCTATGTCCCAAGCTTGTCCTTCTGGGCAAATAGACTTATTGGGGTTTTATTTACTAATATTCTCTCTCTCTCTTTCTGCAGTTCAGAAAATCCAATGGATGGTAACCATCCTCGCTATATGTGTCCTCCTGGTTTTGGAAACTTTATTTTTCTTATGGTATTGTGACTGGTGAGTTCTTAACAGCAATATAAACATGTCCCGTCCCATATTTAACTGAAACAAAAGAGTTGCCTCCATATATCTCTGCATATAAATATATCCCATCAGCACATGTGAATATATTGTGTAATATACATTTACAGCCTTTTAGGCTGAATGGATCTCAAAATTAAAGACATAAGCTGCATATATATAATATTATCATCCTATGTATCATTGTTGCAGCCTGTCAGTGCATCTCAAATCAGGACCAGACAACTTGCTGTAATGCAATAAATATGATTGCCCAATGTACTTCTGTACTGGGTTTATACAGTAACCGAGACAAAGTTTTCCCTTCACCAATATCACCCACCAACCAATGTACAATGAGCTTTTACTGGTTTCATTCTACTGAATGATACAAACAGATATCTCAGTGGCTTATCCATATACCTTCTGTGGTACATACAGTAGGAATTCTCAACCAGCACAGGGTTTTATTTGTCTTATCTTCTTGTTATTATCTCCCCTTTAACAGGTACCAGAGAAGAGAAAAAGAAAAGAGATTAGGTAAGTTAAAAGTGGGGTTTCTGTATGAAGGAAAGTGTATGTTCCCTCCCAGTGTAACATGTACATATATTGGGGCAGGATGGGAATGGCAGGGAGTCGGCATAGAGAACGCAGAGGCACTGCCCTGATTTGCCCCATAGCCTATATAGAGAGACAGCATAACATGATATAATTGTATGTATTCATCTGTAGGGGGCACAGAGCATCTTTGGCCTTATAATAACTTTAAATACCTTTTTATTCCATATCATATAATGAATATGTAATGGGAGTTATATTAACGGTAAATCATATCTGAGTTTGTATGTCACTATATATATATAGTTACACAAAGGGGTCATTTACCCTGGGCATTGCAATGATACAGGGCAATTGTATTCACTTGACCCCCATGACAAGAGCAGGTATAATGTACCCAAAAATGTGCATTCAGGTAACTAAACACAAATAATTAGATCAGTATAAAAAAATGTACAAACATTCTTTATAATGTAATTACTTTAGCATGTATCCTATTGTATCCATATTACTGTGTATGAGTCTCGATTAGCAATTAAGTAAAACTATTCTTTTTAATTGCAGTGCGAAATCTCAGCAAAAAGCAGATGTCAGCTATATTACTGGTAAATATTTCCCCAAAAATCATACATATTACTGTGTCTGACTTTAAATCATAGTTTAATATAAATGCTTTTATTGAATGTATATGTGATAATGACCTGCCTGCCCCCATATCCCCATACTAGTCTGTTATGTACAATTACTCACAGGATACAGTTCCCTTTCCCCCAGAAATAGGGGAAATATTACCCAAAATTACTACTTTAAAAAGAGGGTTAAGGGGGTGTCAGCTGCGAGGGTGTCAATGATTTAAAGTGCTTTGTATATAATAAAGTTGTAATGTATAATGAATATATTATTTATAGATGATAACTCCTTCAGTTGTGTAACTGCTACTGTCCTGTGTTCTTATTCAGTTACATATTTATATTTAACTAGACTCACATTTTATTGATTTATTTCCGTTAAACATAGGATAAGATAAATAGCCCAGCATTGGTTATTATTGAATTATGAGCAACAGTTTATTGAACCAGTGAAACCTTATGTTTAAGAATCCTTTGATTTAACTAAAATTGTGGCTATTTATTTAAACACAGAAAACCCTAAGGCTGAAGTAAACACTGACCACTGAGGAGCCACAAGCCAGAAATGAAAACTGAGCATGAAAAGGCAATCACTGAGAGAGGAATGTTGTGCGGCTGAAAAGGAAAAGGAAAAGAGTTGGCCGGCACAACGAGCGTAATGCAAGTGGGGCTTAGCCCCTGCGTATTTATTCAAAGTATAGCAGCAATGTTTCGGGGGCACTTGTTGACACAATCTCAAAGAAAAAGGCAAAGAAACAAAATGAAAAGGAAAACAAAAAGAGAAAGAAGAGAGCAAAGCAGAGAAGAAAAGAATGGAAATGATCCTTCCTGATACAATGCTGAGGAAGTGAAGGAATATGGCGCCTTAGTATTTCCTATGCCGCTACTTGTGCCTGTGATCCAAAAGCCACTGCTGCCCCAGATCGTTTCCTATTCAGTTGAATGGGAAGCGGGGGTATCAGTCACCTATGCAGGGGACTGGGGCGGGTGCTAACTGGGGCATCTGGGGTGGGCAGTGGCTCTATGATTGCCCCCATGAGTAATTCTGTGTGTGCTATTGGACTGAGCAGTGATGAGTGAATCTGTCACATTACGTTGTGCTGAAAAATTTATAAAATGGCAAAAATTCTTGGAACGTTTTGCAATAAATGGGCGTTTTTTCGCCAAGACTTTTTCCACTTTACGTGACATTTGGAGTCTGTGGGCAAAATATTGTGCTCATCACTATCACTGAGAAAGTAATGAGGAAGGGGACAAAGAAGATCTAATGAACCCAAACTTTCTAGGAACTTTCCCCAAACTCCTACAGAAAATTCAGTTATTCTTGGAAAGAAAAGGAAGAACTTTGCCTTCATTGTTTTATGCAATGGGGGAGGTGGATTTGTTAAAATGCTGATCTTCAGCTAAATGTACAAAATAAAATCTATTATAATAAAGTAGTATAAGAACGACCAAGTAATCAAACCCCTCATTTCTACAAAGTCTCCCCTCCCTTTGATATATTGTATATTCTATTGATTCTATTTAGATTGAATGGCATTGACAGGGTGTTTTGAAACACAGAGGTCACCCCTTTAGATTAGAGGAACGGAGCTTCCATTTGAAGCAGCGTAGGTGGTTTTTCACGGTGAGGGCAGTGAGGTTGGGGAATGCCCTTCCTAGTGATGTGGTAATGGCAGATTCTGTTAATGCCTTTAAAAGGGGCCTGGATGAGTTCTTGAACAAGCAGAATATCCAAGGCTATTGTGATACTAATATCTACAGTTAGTATTACTGGTTGTATATGTAGCCCACTTTATCTTTAATTGTGGCACTACCTGCTGATATATCACTGTACTTGGCGCTTTCAGGAGTCCTGAGCCCCGCTTACTTTGGGGGAACAGCTATTACTTTGTACTTTGGCGTGCCTCCACCCAGGATAGGGATAGACTGAACTATAACTCCCCTCCTGAGACTTAGTATACTGCTCCTTTGTGGGGGGCTCCCAGCACTCCTGGCACCTTGCCCCCTCCCTGGGGTAGTTGCTTACCAGGCAGGTGGATCCTCCAGGAGAGATACACACACACTGATGTAATGCTGAACAAAGTGTTGTGTTTATTGGCAGAGTGGTAGACAGCTTTGCATACAGGATACACAGGATATGTCAGGATACTTTCTCTTTCCCTCAGGAGTCCCTCTCTCCTGGGATACCGGTAACACTCCAGCCAAATGACCCTCCCTTTGGGGTTCCCTCCGGTACTTCTCGCTAGAAGCCCCTCTCTAGGGCACTTCCCGGTACTCCCGCCAAGCGGACACCCCTTGGAGACCTCACTCCGGAAATATCACCCGGCTATCCCCCGGATTAGGCAAACTCCTATTCCTAACTCTTGTATCCCTGACTCCAGCTATCAGTGCTGGGAGATCTTAATCTCATCTGCCTCCTGGTGGGGCCAAGCTGCCCAGCTAAATAATCCTGTCTACCACTCCTAGAATGGTCTATAACACACATCTAACTCACTAGACCCAGCCTGTCACTATCCTCTAGCCAGAGGGGTCCCAGGCATAAGACCTGAAGGCACATGGCTGCACAGCCTTATATACTGTGTGCACCCTGTGGCCTAACTACTGAACTGCAGGGGAGCTAACTCCCTGTTAACCCTTATAGTGCCAACCGCCCAAGGTGTCCCACTACTAAAGTATTACCCTCCCTTGGGGTCTATCCTGGGGCAACCATCCTAGGGGGACCCAAATTTTGGGGAGCCCTACATATATATAGTTTATGTATGTGAGTGTATAGATTGGTTAGTATAGGTTGTGTGCTGGGTTTACTCGGATGGGTTGAACTTGATGGACAATGGTCTTTTTTCAACCCTATGTAACTATGTAACATGGAGATAATACACATTGCTCTGGAGTAGAGATAAGCAAACTTGCAAAAAATGCCGATGTCATTACGATATGCCCCTGCCTTCTACATAAACCAATTGTATCAGAGCCCACCCCCGGTCTATCTAAGGAGCTGTCTGGGCCCTATGAAGAAACTGACAACATGGGACCCTGTGCCTAGGGGTCAGCTTTAAAGGGGGGCCCTTGGGTGCCTATATAATAAGTTAATAAAGAAAGGGGGGCTACTGGGGTCATCTTTGGGGGCACCATGCTAATGGGCTGTGATGGCCTCAGTGTGGTACAGAAGACCAAACCACTTGGTGCAGGATTTCTAGACCATTTCTTTGGGAAGATTAAGTAAGGAGTTAGGGAGGCCAGTAGTAAGGAGCAGTAGTCCAGGCTTGCATCTAGATGGCCCATTATATGCAGGTTTAAGCTACCAATTCAGGCCCTTCAGTCTGAGTTGGCCCCTTATTCGCCCGTGTATGGGGCCCTCCTCCAGGCCTGCATTAAAAATCTTCCAAATCCAAATGGGGCATCCAGCAATGGCAGCAAAGTAACACAAAAGACACTGCTTATCACATCTCGATTTAAATACGTCTATAAATTTCTTTATAACTTAAAGTTAGAAATGGAGCAAATTAAACATTCTAATAGGAACAGCCAATAGCACTGTCAGTCCATAATTGAGATGAAACAAACAATGATGTTGTATCCCCATTTGACCATAGGGGGGTTCAAGAACCGGTTGCCTTATCTGACGACACCTAACCTTCAGGAAAAAAATTAAATATTCTGCTTTGAAAATTCGCAAAAAAAGCAAATTATACTTTGATAAATATAACAAAATGGTCTATTTGCTTGCAGCAAATCGCCTTATCCAGAGCGGACACATTTGCGGGAATATTGACTTGGGCTTATTGAGATCTCTTTACACTGTCACGCTTGACAGGCTTATGAAATCGGTGAGACCCGGCGCTTCTCAAAAGATTCCTTTCTATCTCTTTTAACCAGAAATGACTCCATTGCCTTTAAAAAAAAATGAAATTAGGACATCAAAAATAAAGGCGATAGCACAATGATTTGCATTCTTTTGTGAGACTGCGGCCGTATCTAATAAAAAAAAATGATAAATTCCGAGTTTGGCCGCGGGCACTGATGCCATTCATTAAAGGGACAGTTCACCATCAGGTTAACTTTTAGTATGTAAAAAGAATTGCTATTCTTAAAAACTTTTCAAGTAGTCTTTTTTTTAAAAAATTTTTCTAGCTTTTGAATTATTTACCTTTTTCTTCCGGCCCTTCTTCTGAGGGCCGGAAGCAGCCAAAACAACTATTGTGAGGCTACAGTTTTATTTTTACTTTTTATTACTTACATTTCTATTTAGGCCCTCCTCTGTTCATATTTCTGTTATTCTTTCAAACCACTGACTGGTTGCTAGGTTAAATTGCACCCTAGCAACCATATAGCTGCCTAAAAACAAACTGAAGAGCTGCGTGCAGCTACAGTATCACTGGGATTGCTCAATAAAGGCTGTGTTCAAGGTAAAAAAACATGGTGAACTGCTTCTGAAAATTGCACTATGGCTAAATGAATGATCATATATTATCGTTAATATGGCGGGTAATAAGATACTGGGGGAGAGGAACCTGTGAGGAGTTGGTAAAGAACTAACTGTCGGACCCCTCTGCCCCATGAAATTTCTTATAGATCTACCCTTAAGCAGGGGGCGGGATTTCCCATCGTAACACTGATAAAGAGCCCTTTAGTGATTTTAATTGCGAGCTTATAAATGTCACCCAGAGATATCATTTACCCAGATATGTGCCCTTTTATCTGACTGTGCCACACAGTATTACTGACTGAATTACTCAGCCGGTTATAACACAATCCTCATATTAACTGTATAATTGTTAGGGAAGGTCACCTTTAAATTAAGTTTTTTATGATAAAGATGGGCCTATGGGAATTACATTTACAACAGGTCTTCATTATTTACTTTTTTAATATGATTAGATTTACCATTTTCATTAATTGAATGAGAATGCTTTCTGATTGGTAGGTGTTTCTGACCCTGGCAGAACCCCTGTACTGTTAGGGCCCAGTTAAATAAATATATATATTTATAATAACTTATGTTTTTGCTCAGGCCCTCTTGTATTAATGTTCCATTCTGCCTTATGTAATGCAGCCTTAGCAACCAGATACCAGTAAATATTTAAAAACCACCAAAACCAAAAAAATAGTTTTTGCAGAATCCCGCTGTCTTTTGGTTTTAAGGTGGACTATCTCTTTATTGGTTTAATAATCTTCTGCTATATAAACAGTTTATCATAAATGAACTGCTATAAAGTTTTTTTTAGCATTGAATAATTAAATGAAATCATTATCCAAAACAAGACGTTCAGTAAATGCTCTACTGATTGTGATTAAAAAGCAGCTTTAGTTTCCCTGTGTGTGACCCAGGAAAACATTAGCCGTGATGTCACTGCAGCAGCTGCTGGTGATGTCACAATGACTGGTAATGTCACTGCAGCAGCTGCTGGTGATGTCACAATGACTGGTAATGTCACTGCAGCAGCTGCTGGTGATGTCACAATGGCTGGGGAATCCGTTTCTGTTGAGCAACAGAAATCCAGTTCAGTTGCGAGTTGAGAGCGAGCGAAGCAACATGTTGCCGAGCATCATCTCAATTTTTACTTTATTTTTTTTATTTTCCCATGCGAATGCATTTCCTATAAATATTCTAAAAGCAGGTAAGGGGGCTTTAGTAATTTCTATTGATGTCACCATAAATGTTACCCAGATATTATTTTGTATATGCACTGGGAAACCCTGTGTGTTGATTATTCCTCTATAAAATGTAATATGGTATGGATCCATTATCTGGAAATCCAGTATCCAGAAAGTTCTGAATTACTGGAAGGCTATCTCCCATAGACTCCATTATAAGCAAATTATTAAATTTTTTAAAAATGATTTCCTTCTTCCCTGTAATAATAAAACAGTACTCAACTAAAATATAATTAATCCTTATTGGAGGAAAAACAATCCTATTGGGTTTATTTAATGTTTTAATGATTCTTTACTTAAGGTATGGAAATCCAAATTACTGATAGATCCCTTATCTGGAAAACCACAGGTCCCAAGCATTCTGGATAACAGGTCCTATACCTGTATATGCAAAGTTTTCAATTTTGTGGAAGGCATTAGCCATATATTACAGGTGTGGGATCTCCTATCTGTACGCCCAATATCCAGAATGCTCCGAATTGCAGAAAGGCCATCTCCCATATAGTCCATTCTAAGCAAATAATGCAAATGCTTTTTGTAAAAAATGTTTTCCTGTTTCTCTGAAATAATAAAACAGTTCGTTGTACTCAATTAGAACTAAACAGCATAAATCCAAATTGGTGGCAAAACACCTGATACTGATAATATCAGAAATTTGTTTTTGTGTATTTGATTTGTGACAGCTCTGGATTTTCCCATTGTTGGTGTATGGGGATGTATTAAAGAAAGATTTTTAACAAAAAACCTTTTCCCTCTTTTATTCAGAACCTGAAACTGCAATTGGTCTATTTCAGTTCTTTGCATCTGTTTTTGAGGCCATAAATGCAGGTAAGTCAGTTATTTCTATATGAGGTGTTTAGTTCTGTGCCCAGAGAAGGCTGTAGCCCAGGCTGGGGGGCAGCATTATGTTGCCCCATATTATTTCAGGGGGGATTTAGCATCCAACCAGGCTAAGTGCTCTGCCATTTACACCATCTATGTCCCAAGCTTGTCCTTCTGGGCAAATAGACTTATTGGGGTTTTATTTACTAATATTCTCTCTCTCTCTCTTTCTGCAGTTCAGAAAATCCAATGGATGGTAACCATCCTCGCTATATGTGTCCTCCTGGTTTTGGAAACTTTATTTTTCTTATGGTATTGTGACTGGTGAGTTCTTAACAGCAATATAAACATGTCCCGTCCCATATTTAACTGAAACAAAAGAGTTGCCTCCATATATCTCTGCATATAAATATATCCCATCAGCACATGTGAATATATTGTGTAATATACATTTACAGCCTTTTAGGCTGAATGGATCTCAAAATTAAAGACATAAGCTGCATATATATAATATTATCATCCTATGTATCATTGTTGCAGCCTGTCAGTGCATCTCAAATCAGGACCAGACAACTTGCTGTAATGCAATAAATATGATTGCCCAATGTACTTCTGTACTGGGTTTATACAGTAACCGAGACAAAGTTTTCCCTTCACCAATATCACCCACCAACCAATGTACAATGAGCTTTTACTGGTTTCATTCTACTGAATGATACAAACAGATATCTCAGTGGCTTATCCATATACCTTCTGTGGTACATACAGTAGGAATTCTCAGCCAGCACAGGGTTTTATTTGTCTTATCTTCTTGTTATTATCTCCCCTTTAACAGGCACCAGAGAAGAGAAAAAGAAAAGAGATTAGGTAAGTTAAAAGTGGGGTTTCTGTATGAAGGAAAGTGTATGTTCCCTCCCAGTGTAACATGTACATATATTGGGGCAGGATGGGAATGGCAGGGAGTCGGCATAGAGAACGCAGAGGCACTGCCCTGATTTGCCCCATAGCCTATATAGAGAGACAGCATAACATGATATGATTGTATGTATTCATCTGTAGGGGGCACAGAGCATCTTTGGCCTTATAATAACTTTAAATACCTTTTTATTCCATATCATATAATGAATATGTAATGGGAGTTATATTAACGGTAAATCATATCTGAGTTTGTATGTCACTATATATATATAGTTACACAAAGGGGTCATTTACCCTGGGCATTGCAATGATACAGGGCAATTGTATTCACTTGACCCCCATGACAAGAGCAGGTATAATGTACCCAAAAATGTGCATTCAGGTAACTAAACACAAATAATTAGATCAGTATAAAAAAATGTACAAACATTCTTTATAATGTAATTACTTTAGCGTGTATCCTATTGTATCCATATTACTGTGTATGAGTCTCGATTAGCAATTAAGTAAAACTATTCTTTTTAATTGCAGTGCGAAATCTCAGCAAAAAGCAGATGTCAGCTATATTACTGGTAAATATTTCCCCAAAAATCATACATATTACTGTGTCTGACTTTAAATCATAGTTTAATATAAATGCTTTAATTGAATGTATATGTGATAATGACCTACCTGCCCCCATATCCCCATACTAGTCTGTTATGTACAATTACTCACAGGATACAGTTCCCTTTTCCCCAGAAATAGGGGAAATATTACCCATAATTACTACTTTAAAAAGAGGGTTAAGGGGGTGTCAGCTGCGAGGGTGTCAATGATTTAAAGTGCTTTGTATATAATAAAGTTGTAATGTATAATGAATATATTATTTATAGATGATAACTCCTTCAGTTGTGTAACTGCTACTGTCCTGTGTTCTTATTCAGTTACATATTTATATTTAACTAAAGACTCACATTTTATTGATTTATTTCCGTTAAACATAGGATAAGATAAATAGCCCAGCATTGGTTATTATTGAATTATGAGCAACAGTTTATTGAACCAGTGAAACCTTATGTTTAAGAATCCTTTGATTTAACTAAAATTGTGGCTATTTATTTAAACACAGAAAACCCTTAGGCTGAAGTAAACACTGACCACTGAGGAGCCACAAGCCAGAAATGAAAACTGAGCACGAAAAGGCAATCACTGAGAGAGGAATGTTGTGCGGCTGAAAAGGAAAAGGAAAAGAGTTGGCCGGCACAACGAGCGTAATGCAAGCGGGGCTTAGCCCCTGCGTATTTATTCAAAGTATAGCAGCAATGTTTCGGGGGCACTTGTTGACACAATCTCAAAGAAAAAGGCAAAGAAACAAAATGAAAAGGAAAACAAAAAGAGAAAGAAGTGAGGAAAGCAGAGAAGAAATGAATGGAAATGATCCTTCCTGATACAATGCTGAGGAAGTGAAGGAATATGGCGCCTTAGTATTTCCTATGCCGCTACTTGTGCCTGTGATCCAAAAGCCACTGCTGCCCCAGATCGTTTCCTATTCAGTTGAATGGGAAGCGGGGGTATCAGTCACCTATGCAGGGGACTGGGGCGGGTGCTAACTGGGGCATCTGGGATGGGCAGTGGCTCTATGATTGCCCCCATGAGTAATTCTGTGTGTGCTATTGGACTGAGCAGTGATGAGTGAATCTGTCACATTACGTTGTGCTGAAAAATTTATAAAATGGCAAAAATTCTTGGAACGTTTTGCAATAAATGGGCGTTTTTTCGCCAAGACTTTTTCCACTTTACGTGACATTTGGAGTCTGTGGGCAAAATATTGTGCTCATCACTATCACTGAGAAAGTAATGAGGAAGGGGACAAAGAAGATCTAATGAACCCAAACTTTCTAGGAACTTTCCCCAAACTCCTACAGAAAATTCAGTTATTCTTGGAAAGAAAAGGAAGAACTTTGCCTTCATTGTTTTATGCAATGGGGGAGGTGGATTTGTTAAAATGCTGATCTTCAGCTAAATGTACAAAATAAAATCTATTATAATAAAGTAGTATAAGAACGACCAAGTAATCAAACCCCTCATTTCTACAAAGTCTCCCCTCCCTTTGATATATTGTATATTCTATTGATTCTATTTAGATTGAATGGCATTGACAGGGTGTTTTGAAACACAGAGGTCACCCCTTTAGATTAGAGGAACGGAGCTTTCATTTGAAGCAGCGTAGGTGGTTTTTCACGGTGAGGGCAGTGAGGCTGCGGAATGCCCTTCCTAGTGATGGGGTAATGGCAGACTCTGTTAATGCCTTTAAAAGGGGCCTGGATGAGTTTTTGAACAAGCAGAATATCCAAGGCTATTGTGATACTAATATCTACAATTAGTATTACTGGTTGTATATATATAGTTTATGTATGTGAGTGTATAGATTGGTTAGTATAGGTTGTGTGCTGGGTTTACTCGGATGGGTTGAACTTGATGGACAATGGTCTTTTTTCAACCCTATGTAACTATGTAACTATGTAACATGGAGATAATACACATTGCTCTGGAGTAGAGATAAGCAAACTTGCAAAAAATGCCGATGTCATTACGATATGCCCCTGCCTTCTACATAAACCAATTGTATCAGAGCCCACCCCCGGTCTATCTAAGGAGCTGTCTGGGCCCTATGAAGAAACTGACAACATGGGACCCTGTGCCTAGGGGTCAGCTTTAAAGGGGGGCCCTTGGGTGCCTATATAATAAGTTAATAAAGAAAGGGGGGCTACTGGGGTCATCTTTGGGGGCACCATGCTAATGGGCTGTGATGGCCTCAGTGTGGTACAGAAGACCAAACCACTTGGTGCAGGATTTCTAGACTATTTCTTTGGGAAGATTAAGTAAGGAGTTAGGGAGGCCAGTAGTAAGGAGCAGTAGTCCAGGCTTGCATCTAGATGGCCCATTATATGCAGGTTTAAGCTACCAATTCAGGCCCTTCAGTCTGAGTTGGCCCCTTATTCGCCCGTGTATGGGGCCCTCCTCCAGGCCTGCATTAAAAATCTTCCAAATCCAAATGGGGCATCCAGCAATGGCAGCAAAGTAACACAAAAGACACTGCTTATCACATCTCGATTTAAATACGTCTATAAATTTCTTTATAACTTAAAGTTAAAAATGGAGCAAATTAAACATTCTAATAGGAACAGCCAATAGCACTGTCAGTCCATAACTGAGATGAAACAAACAATGATGTTGTATCCCCATTTGACCATAGGGGGGTTCAAGAACCGGTTGCCTTATCTGACGACACCTAACCTTCAGGAAAAAAATTAAATATTCTGCTTTGAAAATTCACAAAAAAAAGCAAATTATACTTTGATAAATATAACAAAATGGTCTATTTGCTTGCAGCAAATCGCCTTATCCAGAGCGGACACATTTGCGGGAATATTGACTTGGGCTTATTGAGATCTCTTTACACTGTCACGCTTGACAGGCTTATGAAATCGGTGAGACGCGGCGCTTCTCAAAAGATTCCTTTCTATCTCTTTTAACCAGAAATTACTCCATTGCCTTTAAAAAAAAATGAAATTAGGACATCAAAAATAAAGGCGATAGCACAATAATTTGCATTCTTTTGTGAGACTGCGGCCGTATCTAATAAAAAAAAATGATAAATTCCGAGTTTGGCCGCGGGCACTTCCCTCTGTGCCTTTACTGAGAGTAAAAACAAATCTGGGTTTTATTCTAAATGGGAAAAAGTATTAAATTTATCACAGAATGATTTCATTAATCAAGTACATGAAGGTAAAATGTCACAACTGTGATCAGTATATTACTGTGTTTAATAAATGTTATCTTTGAAAGCATTTAAGCCCTAAATTTAGGCCTTGAAGAATATGCCAATGGTTTACATAGCAATTTTTTCTGCTGCTTGTGGGCTTAAGCCTGCCCACTGGTTCCATCGGGGGACAGAACTTCGTTTCTGTAGGCATTTAACGGCTCATTTATGATCATAGTTGCAGTTGGGCACTGATGCCATTCATTAAAGGGACAGTTCACCATCAGGTTAACTTTTAGTATGTAAAAAGAATTGCTATTCTTAGAAACTTTTCAAGTAGTCTTTTTTTTAAAAAAATTTTCTAGCTTTTGAATTATTTACCTTTTTCTTCCGGCCCTTCTTCTGAGGGCCGGAAGCAGCCAAAACAACTATTGTGAGGCTACAGTTTTATTTTTACTTTTTATTACTTACATTTCTATTTAGGCCCTCCTCTGTTCATATTTCTGTTATTCTTTCAAACCACTGACTGGTTGCTAGGTTAAATTGCACCCTAGCAACCATATAGCTGCCTAAAAACAAACTCTGTAGCTGCGTGCAGCTACAGTATCACTGGGATTGCTCAATAAAGGCTGTGTTCAAGGTAAAAAAACATGGTGAACTGCTTCTGAAAATTGCACTATGGCTAAATGAATGATCATATATTATCGTT
Organism: Xenopus tropicalis; assembly: GCF_000004195.4. Lineage (NCBI taxonomy): Eukaryota > Metazoa > Chordata > Amphibia > Anura > Pipidae > Xenopus > Xenopus tropicalis. The sequence goes on from NC_030682.2 coordinate 140,824,228, forward strand.
AATAGAAAGGGGAAATAAAAAAACTATTTTTTATTTGTTTGCATAATACAAGCGAAAATAATACTAAGCAACTTTCTGATATATATTCATTGTATATTTTCTTTGGTTTTTAAAGTTGTTTCTCAATGTTATTGCTATAGAAAGTGTCTGTCTGGTTGTTTATATTTTTGGCACTGCTGGTTCTGAATCCTAAATCAATACATTTCTAATCAGTGTAGATTGGATAAATGCTTATTCCTTATAATGGGGGGCATTTTCTAATATTCATATTTTTTTTTCATGATTCATATTTTTTGTTCAACAATACAACTTTGTCACAGAAGCAGGGTCGGACTGGGGGGTGCATGGCCCACCCGGACTGCTGCCCCAGGGTCCCTGCAGGTGCCCCCGCTGGCCGTGTCCCCCGTACCCCCTAGGGGCCCCCGCTGCACCCCCCGATCCCAAACTGAGCCTCCCTAAACCCCCCCCAGCAGGGCCCCCACCCGATGTCCTCCCCTGAGCGCGTGTAAGTTTAACGCATCAGGAGAGGATCACCGTCGGCCAGGGGAACGCCGGCAAAGGTCGGGTCTGGGCTGTCAGGACCCACTAGGGCCGGGGCCCACTGGGTTTTTTCCCAGTGTCCCAGCGGCCCAGTCCGACCCTGCATGGAAGAACCCATGATTTTTTGCCATATATTATGTGTCAAAACCGAGACAAGTCCAATGCCATCTAAAAGCTGTCGAGCCAATCTTTCTTTGCTTTGTGGGTTTAAAGGTTTCTGGGGCTTCTTGATCCTTTCATTTGTGCCACAATATGAAACACTTTTTCTGCTTTTTTTGTTCATGTTTTTTTTCAAAATATTTTGGCATTCAAAGATTTTCAATAACCTCTAAAACCGTGAGAATGTTGATACATGGGCCTCTCTGTTGATGAATGGGCCTCTATGTGAAAACTGTTTTTACCAACCGTGGGCTGATTGCGTGTAGGTATTGTTTGATTACTCGTTGTCAATTCAGTGTTTCTCACTAAGAATGAACTGTCAGTATGGTATGTATATTTATATTATGGATGCTCATAAGCTGTGGGAGACCTGGCAGTACTGGGACAGTACCAGAACCAGGGAGGCTGTATGAGTCAGCAGCAGAACAATCTCCTTATCTGTTTTACTGATGATCTCCTGTGCACTGTGTCAGAGCCGACCCATACAGGCAGCCCGGCTCTGGAACTGCTCAGGTACTGCCCTGCCTCCCTCATGTAATAAACATCCATTAAATTCATACTGATACCATACTGAGAATTTATCCGATTTTTTTCTGGGCTTAAAACACGATATGGTATAAATTCGGAGTAACAACGATAATTTCTGAAGTTCTAAAATGTCTCGAAAATGCTTTTATCGGGCGCACGGAAATATCTCAATTGCGTTCTGAAAGTCATAATATTTTCGTGGCGAAAAGTTTGTTATGCCACAAAAACCTTTCTGGCTTTGATGGCTTTGGAAGCCTTCCATAGGACTCGATGTTACTTGACATATCAAACCTGGCGAAAAGATAGTCCCGAGGAAAATGTAACCAAAGCGTTAACAAATTCTGAAATGTTTGTATTCTTTGTGCAAAGTATGATTTTTTCGTGGACATAAAGCGATAAACTGTGGAATTTTAACAAACTTTTTGCATACATTCTGAAAAGTTCTAAAAGTTAGAAAAAAGTTAGGAAAAATACGGAATTATCTCAAAATTGTTTAGTAAATGTGCCCCAATGTGTTCGCAGTCCATTATTGACCTCTGTTGAATCTCCTCTTCCTCTAACTAACCGTCCATTTATTTTATATAAAGGCTGAGTGGGAAAGGAACCCTTCTTTCTTGACCCTACAGAAGAACGAGCTGAATTAATCCCACTTACTTACTGCATACGGCTGCTGTATAACTGGGGATTATAGATTATAGAGCAGCCCGTGCCATTTTTGCAGGGCTTTAGTTTCTTTCTAACTAATGTGATTAGTTAACCCATGATACAAGCCACACACAAGTGTATCAGTTCTGTGCAGTGAAGGCAATGTTGTATTAATGAAGCTAATACCAAAACAAAAGCAAAAAGTCCCTACGTCACCTCTAATCTTAATGCACAATAATCCTGATAGTGTCTTTGCACCGGCACATTCTAATCCTCTTTTCCCTGCTGACCATAGCAATGCCATTTAAGGAAAATCATTGTGGGATCTGTTATCCGCAAGACTTAGGGCCTAGGATTTTCCACATATGGGGTCTTTCTGTAAGCTTCAGGCCTGACCCATAAGGCTACTAAACTTTCAACCATTAAAGAAACCCCAGTATCACTGTCATTGTATAATTGTTACTAAGAAGAACACATTGCATTTAGTTGTGCATAAAGAAAAGCTTTTCATGGTTGCGGGGGTGGGGTCAGGCAAGAGTTCTGTTGGGGGTCCAGCCCAAAGGGGGGACCAGATTGCTGCTGAAGTGGCTTGGTTTGGAAGGTTTATGGGTGTGTTAGGGGGATCAGGACAGTATTAGGTGGATCTTGGGTGTGGCCAGTCCATTATAGGGGCCCCCCTAATGAAAATCTTGCTTATAAGCACCAATAGAAGGGTGTAGACTTGGGATGCTTTTCCGCACAGTCTAATCCACAAAACCACATGTACAAGAGTCTGTGGACCATGGTTCTTTCACATCACTGATAACTAGGTTACACACATGCTGTTATTATTACCCGTTAATTACATAGCACCAACATATTCCGTAGTGACTTACAGAGAATGTTGCACTTACCAGTTGCATTTACAGTGGCACTATATGCACACATACACCTGATAGAGAGGCACTGGCACTACATGAAATACATGAGAGAGAAATGACTCCCAGAAAAAGGATGACAGCTCTTCCTTAGCCCGCGGCTTGGTTTGCGGCTTTGATTGAGTTGCTTTAGGCAGAGCTTGAGAAGTGAAAGGACTGGAGGCTTTCTGGAAAGTCTGTGGGCTCATCATTCTGCTTGGAGCCTGTCTGTCTGCTCAACTACAACACACAGCAGTAAGATAGGGGTTATAGAGGAGGGGCCCCTCTGGCAAAGCAGGAAGGATGGGGCCCTAGGAAGGATGGAATTAAAAATTACATAAATCCAGGTTTTCAAAATTTAACGTTTGGCTGTTGGTGGGATGTTGGGAGCTGCAGATTGACAATAGATTTTGGCAGATGAGACATATATATATTAGGGATGCACTGAACCCAGTTTTTCGGGTTGGCCGAACCCCTGAATCCATCGTAAGGGATTCGGCTGAATTTGGAAGGGTTAAATGTCACTTCCATGTTCACGCGGCAACATTTAACTCTTCCACATCCTAATTAACATATGCTAATTAGGATTCGGATTTGGTTCGGCCAGGACCGTGGTTTCAGCCGAATTCGAACCCTGCTGAAAAAGGCCAAATCCTGGCCGAATACCGAACCGAATCCTGGATTCAGTGCATCCCTAATATATATAACCATTTTATCTGCCACCCCAAGTGGCCCCTTTGTGAGTCTTTAGAATTATAACAAAGACAGAATTACAAGTGCAGTAAATCTATTACAGGTATCGGACCCCTTATCCGGAAACCCGTTATCCAGAAAGCTCCGAATTACGGAAAGCCCGTCTCCCATAGACTCCATTATAAGCAAATAATTCAGAATTTTAAAACGGATTTCCTTTTTTATGTAGAAATAAAACAAAACCTTGTAATTGATCCCAACTAAGATATAAATAATCCTTATTGGATGCAAAACAATCCTATTGGGTTTAATTAATGTTTTATTAATTTTTTAGTAGACTTAAGGTATGGAGATCCAAATTACGGAAAGACCCCTTATCCGGAATACCCTTGGTCCCGAGCATTCTGGATAATGGGTCCTATACCGTATATCAGAAAAGCAAAAACCCCTTTTGGGTTCAGGGTACAAGGCCAGAGGTACAGCAGAAGTTAAGGCGGCCATCCACTTCAGTAGTAAGTACTGATGCCATAAATCAGGTCCACCATAGTTTCCAACCTTTCTTTCCTTCTCAGGTACAACATATCCTCTGGGTACTGGCCATTCATGGAAAGACCAATTCGTTTAGTGATGTTGAACAAGGTGATCTTTGGTTAATAAATAATGAATAAACTGCCAACTGACTTTGGAGAGGCCAAGTTAGAACCACCGGTCAGGCAGTTTGACAGATATTGACCCTCCCACACAATATTCTGGTTAATTATAGCACCATGTTGGGCTGTTTTTGCACCATGATGGGTTGATTTATTACTAACTAGGTACTGTTGGCCTCACTGGTTTCTAGGCAGGTTTTAGGCATTCAGCACTGGTTATAAGCACACACACACAACAAGTTGTGGTATATATGGATATTCTATGCACACACACAGGAAATAACAGGAAATAATCCACCATTAGAGCCATGACAGCAAGCGGCCTTTGCAACTAGAGGAGCAATTTGTAGAAGCTAAAACACTTTCCCAGGAAACATGTGGAGATGATGACTCAAGGGACAATAAAAACAGGCAGCCAATAGCTTGCTATAATCTATCCTGTATTGCAGTGCAATTTCCCCTATTTTCACCAAAATGGCCTCTCTGTACATGCAGCTATACCATTATTGTTATTTTTCTCTTCATTTTTTTTCTAATGGCGATAATAAGAGGTGAATATATATGTTTTTTCTTCTTGATTTGGCCTCTTTAGCTTCTGTGGAGATGTTACTAACATGTAACTCCTGTATAAGGTGCCTAAAAAAACTATGGCAGCATAGGTATTTTCCTGTACTTAACACAGTTCAGCAGGAACAGCCTGCCAGGTTTGGTCATAGTGGTACACTGAGATGCAATTGCACTAGGTCAGCATAGACAGCTACCATAAATTTACCCCAAAACAGGAATAGCCCTCTGTATGATATATTCATCATTAATCTGTATTATTCATAAAATACAGGAAAATGTAGTATAGTGGCCCCCAAAACCAAGACATTATATTATAGTACTTATTGAATATGAAATGCCTCTCTCGCATAGAATACTGTTATCTCTTTAGCCCAATTTAGAAGGGCTGCTATACAAATTAAAAATGACAGCAGTCCTCTGGCAACAGCAATATCCACCCAAATGCTTCCCTTTGCGTCTCTGGTATATACAGTAAGGATTTGCTGTAGTTTGCCATTTACATGCTTTCCATTAGTTATAATGAATTTAATGTAAATGTTTGCACACACCTCAGCTTTACTGCACCATTAGCTGGGAGCAGATTAGTCTCTTCTGAAGACCCCTTTCCAGCCAGTCTCCTGTAGCGCATCCCCACCTAATGAAACACGACAGGCTTGTCTAAACTTCTGCCTGATATCATGCCTTGAATGACCCTACTCTTGGCAGTTAGTAATTCCCACCAGTGGAGCCTTTCAAATATGATTTATCCAAAGCACTTTTGAGTCCTGACATGGGTAATCCATTCAGCACACTGACAGCAGCTCTGTAGCAAATAATAAACTGACAGCTAAAGATACTAGCAGTCCCCAGTTGCAATACACAGTAACAGTAACTGATCCTCTATGGCACTTTTTCTGTTCAAGCGCTACTTGAATGCTCAACTTTTGGTGAGGGTTCCATTGAAGATACAGCCTTTGGTGAGGGTTCCATTGAAATTACAGCCTTTGTTGAGGGTTCCATTGAAGGTACAATCTTTGATCAGAGTTCCATTGAAGGCATAGTTTTTGGTGAGGGTTCCATTTAAGGTACAGCCTTTGGTGAGAGTTCCATTGAAGGCACAGTCTTTGGTGAGGGTTCCATTGAAGGTACAGCCTTTGGTGAGGGTTCCATTGAAATTACAGCCTTTGGTGAGGGTTCCATTGAAGGTACAATCTTTGATCCGAGTTCCATAGAAGGCACAGTCTTTAGTCAGAGTTCCATTGAAGGTACAGCCTTTGGTGAGGGTTCCATCATTAAAGGCACAGTCTCTGGTGAGAGTTCCATTGAAGGTACAGCCTTTGGTGAGGGTTCCATTGAAATTACAACCTTTGGTGAGGGTTCCATTAAAGGTACAGCCTTTGGTGAGGGTTCCATTGATGGTAGAGCCTTTGGAGAAGGTTTCATTGAAGGTAGAGGCTTTAGAGAGGGATTCAGTAAATTTACAGCCTTTGGTGAGGGTTCCATTGACGGTACAGCCTTTGGTAAGGGTTCCATTGAAAGTCCAACCTTTGGCGAGGGATCTATTGAAGGTACAGTCTTTGGTAAGAGTTTAATTGAAGGCACAGCCTTTGGCGAGGTTCCATTAAAGGTACAACCTTTGGTGAAGATTTTATTGAAGGTACAGCCTTTGGTGAGGGTTTTATTGAAAGTACAGTCTTTGGTGAGGGTTCTATAGAAGGTACAGTCTTTGGTGAGGGTTCTATAGAAGGTACAGTCTTTGGTGAGGGTTTTATTGAAGGCACAGTCTTTAGTGAGAGTTCCATTGAAGGTACAGCCTTTGGTGAGGGTTCCATCATTAAAGGCACAGTCTTTGGTGAGAGTTCCATTGAAGGCACAGTCTTTGGTGAGGGTTCCATTGAAATTACAGCCTTTGGTGAGGGTTCCATTAAAGGTACAGCCTTTGGTGAGGGTTCCATTGATGGTAGAGCCTTTGGAGAAGGTTTCATTGAAGGTAGAGGCTTTAGTAAGGGATTCAGTAAAGTTACAGCCTTTGGTGAGGGTTCCATTGACGGTACAGCCTTTGGTAAGGGTTCCATTGAAAGTCCAACCTTTGGCGAGGGATCTATTGAAGGTACAGTCTTTGGTAAGAGTTTTATTGAAGGTACAGCCTTTGGCGAGGTTCCATTAAAGGTACAACCTTTGGTGAGGGTTCTATAGAAGGTACAGTCTTTGGTGAGGGTTTTATTGAAGGTACAGCCTTTGGTAATGATTCCATTGAAGGTACAGCCTTTGGTAATGATTCTATTGAAGGTACAGCCCCCCTACCCCCTAGAAGGTCTACACCACAGTTTGTGGACCGCTGCTCTTTGGTATCTGACTGATTAGGCTAAACTGAGGAACACCATACGGTTGGCCATACATTTTTATGGCTGCATTCTATTCACAACAACTGGAACTGAAGCACAGCTGCGGCTTCTCTCCTCTTCCTCATCTGCTGATGCACCATCTACTCATCAACATGGCAGATTTGCACACAACAGAGGTACTGTGGTATATTTTTGCACCCTCAGTACCACCAGAGCCCCATAAAGAAATAATGAACCATGCATTCTCCAATAAAATAACCAATGCAGGCACTGGAGTGTTAAAATTGCACCCCTTATAGTGTGCACAAGGAGGTGTATTAATGGTCTACTCTAAGCCACTGTGTGCAGCACAGTCAGATGCAAAATTTTGGCTGTGAGAAAGTCACCATAAATAAACACCCATAGACCTCAATGTTTTCTACACAGAAAAGGTCCCTATGAAAACTGTTTGCCCAATTTTTCCGGCAAAGCGAAATGGGACAGATTAGTGAGGCATTAACTTCAGCGTTGATTAGTGCATTATAAGTTAAAAATGAAAGCGACTATTTCATTTGTTGCTGGGTAAGGTACAAAGAACCCTTTGATCTGTAATTCAACCTTCCCTTTGCGTCCTGCATCGGACCGCCATATTAGCACAGTATGGATGCACCAAGTGGGCAATGGATTTTGCAGTGTACACACTGACTACAGAATCTTGGAGAAAATGTTGCACTAAGGGGAAAGAAATTTGGGTTTTTTTGTGATGATCACTATGCCTGCTGGAAGCAAATAAGCCCCAATGTGTTCAAATGACCAATTTATACATTAGGCCCTCCTGCTGCTCCTACCCTCCTCCTATTACTTTAATAACGCTTTGTGCCGCGGTTCCCTACGGAATTTAATATTGTGAAACAGTGCATGTAATAAAGGCGTCGTTTTCTCAGTAAGCTTGAAAAATTCATCTCATTTTCTAGAGTTTTTCCTCATTTGTGTTGTGATTGCCATTCGGCACATCTCTCCGACGACGCACATTACGAATTATGTCAGGGTTTCTCATCAAATTTCTTCACGCGCAAGGTTTTAATATAGAATATGGGGAATGTATCAGGCAGGTAATCAGCAGCCAACAAAGCTCACGAACATCGGGAGAGAAATACGAGAGAGAAACGCATTAAGCTGCGCTGCAAATCTTAAGGCGGCCAGGGTCGTTCCCATACACGCCACTTTCCCTTTACTCAGAGCACCAGGGAACAGGCAGGATATAAGTGACCCGATGGCACCGGTATTGTTACCCTCACTTCATGGCATTGACAGCAGAAAACTGAAATAAGGGAAGGATGAAAGAAGCAGAGTATAAACATATTTCTATATGTTACAGTATTTAAAGGGACACTGCCTGCAAAACATATTGGTAGTTGTGTGCAGCAATACTGTAAAATTTCACGGGCAGCGGCATAACTTGGTCGCGTCCGGCCCCCCTGCAGAAGAATCTTTTGAGAGGGCCCTCCTGGCACTGACTGCGCCACACCTCCCCAACTGCAACTCTATAATTAAGATAGGAGAGGGGGGACTGAGGTACAGCAGCCCCCGGGCTCCAGGTCTAAGTCTGGGTTACGCCACACTACCCAGTTCCAACCAGCTCATTCCCACTCCTACCCATAGGGCTGCACTGGGGACTGAGTGGGAGAAGATTTTGACCAGTGCAAATGCAACCAATGAGCAGCATGTTCCTTCAAAAATGGTGCCGCTATCCAGCTGCCTACTCCCACTATCCTCTGTGCCACCCTGGTGGCTTTGTCACCTGTACAGTTTTATACAAGACAGAGCAGTTTTTCAAAGGGCTGTCCAGTTAGAAATTTTCTTTCTAGTTTCTTTCTAGCGTCTGAGCGATGCCATAACCCCACCCCTGACATCACAGCCCTGCCCAGAAACATCACCGCATCCACCTCCAATGTCACTGCCCCTCCATCAATGTCATTAACCAACCCTTTCAGATATGGCCATATCTGTAAGGGGTTATTTAGGTTTTTAATGGATTGAAATAAAATTGTTAACTTTTTAGTGGCTTTTTGAGACTTTTTCTTAGTTGCTATGTCCCTCGGTGATCACTAGAGGGTGCTCTCTATATGCCACATATTTTTATGTTTAATTCTAATTCTTCTTTTCCAAAAATGTCTTTTTCTGGAGCTTATTGACCAACCCTTTGCCCAGTTTTAACCACCAACAAAGGTGGCAACTCTATGCCCTGGGGACAAACACTTAATGGGGAAATAAGCCAATATAGGTAGAGGACTGAAAGCAGTTGATTTGTATAAGGAACGTTTCTAAACAATCATGCTATTAGCCTTACGAGTTTCATCATAATGCCTAACAAATTGGCACCCCCCCTCAGGGGAGGGATTATGGGTTTAGTTCTCCTTTAAAGAAACACAGTTGCTGGAATTCTTCATTTGAGCCTAGAAAATAACCGTCCGAATCCTTTATTCCTATATTGCACCAGACACAGATGGGTGTTAGTGCTCAGTGCTGCTGTGGAGCTGAACTGTGCACCATTACCCCAAAGGAAATTAATGAGCAAGATAAAAATCAGCATTTAGTGTATCAGCCCCTTAATGCCACACACTGATTGCCCAGTAGCAGCTTAGATTCTATGTTTCTGGGTCATATTTTATTTGTTCTGGATGGTAAGTTGCCTGGTTTCAGCTATAACAAATAAAACTGTGGCACAGAAAGGGTTAACATGGGGAAAATTTTTCTTAATAAACGTTTTTCTGTTTCATATTACGCTGATCTTACACTGAAACAGCCGAGAGAATGGGAATTCTCAGTTTTAAACACCCTGCCAAGTTGGTAACTAAGGAATTTATGAAGAGTTTAGCAGCCTATTAGGGTCTCGCTGTATCTTGTTTGCAGATTAAAATGATTCCACAGGAACCCGACTGGCCATGCTGAGTGCCATGCTGCCTCCAATCTACTCGCATAGAATGAATCAGAAAAATAGATTTAGTGAGACAGTAGCAATGCCGACTTGTCCTTAGCACTACTATATAATGTAGCACTGCTTCCTTTCAGCATTTGTAGAACTACAACTCCCAGGTCCTGCTATCCTACAGCCACAGTCCCTTCCCAGAGGCTATTATCCCCCCACTGCTACTATAGGCACCATCTCTCCCTACTATACCTGCTATCCCACAGCCCCAGTCCCTTCCCAGAGGCTATTATCCCCCCACTGCTACTATAGGCACCATCTCTCCCTACTATACCTGCTATCCCACAGCCCCAGTCCCTTCCCAGAGGCTATTATCCCCCCACTGCTACTATAGGCACCATCTCTCCCTACTATACCTGCTATCCCACAGCCACAGTCCCTTCCCAGAGGCTATTATCCCCCCACTGCTACTATAGGCACCATCTCTCCCTACTATACCTGCTATCCCACAGCCCCAGTCCCTTCCCAGAGGCTATTATCCCCCCACTGCTACTATAGGCACCATCTCTCCCTACTATACCTGCTATCCCACAGCCCCAGTCCCTTCCCAGAGGCTATTATCCCCCCACTGCTACTATAGGCACCATCTCTCCCTACTATACCTGCTATCCCACAGCCCCAGTCCCTTCCCTGAGGCTATTATCCCCCCACTGCTACTATAGGCACCATAATCCCAGAGGCTACTATCCCATACCTCCCAACATTTGAAAACCTAAAAGAGGAACAAAAAGATTTGGCGTGCGCAGCGCGGCAAATTTTTTTGACCACGCCCACTTTTGTGGCCACGCCTCAATTAACACACCCCATTTTTTTCTAAAAATACTCCTTTTATATAGTTGAAATGGCGGGATCAGATGAAAATGTGCTATACCCTCATACTGTACTACCTAAGGAAAACAAAATAGCAACTCCTACATATAAAATACAAATATAGAGAAAAGGCAGTCAGTTATAAGTGAGTTCTAACTATCTACCAGTTTTGCCCCCCCCCACACAGGGGAGACTCATACACAGAGCCCCCCATACACAGTGCCCCCATACACAGTACCCTTTATACACAGTACCCCCCATACAGTGTGCCCCCCATACACAGTACCCTTTATACACAGTGCCCCCCATACAGTTTCCCCCCCATACACAGTACCCTTTATACACAGAGCCCCCCATACACAGTACCCTTTATACACAGTGCCCCCCATACACAGTACCCTTCATACACAGAGCCCCCCCATACACAGTGCCCTTTATACACAGAACCCCCCTATACAAAGTGCCCCCCAAACACAGTGCCCCCAAACACAGAGCCCCCCCATACACAGAGCCCCCCATACATAGTACCCTTTATACACAGAGCCCCCCCATACACAGTACCCTTTATACACAGAGCCCCCCCATACACAGTACCCTTTATACACAGTGCCCCCCCATACACAGTACCCTTCATACACAGATCCCCCCATACACAGTGCCCTTCATACACAGAGCCCCCTCATACACAGTGCCCCCAAACACAGAGCCCCCCCATACACAGAGCCCCCCATGCACAGAGCCCTTCATACACAGAGCCCCCCATACACAGTGCCCCCCAAACACAGTGCCCACAAACACAGAACCCCCCCATACACAGTTCCATATATACACAGAGCCCCCCATACTCAGTACCCTTTATACACAGAGCCCCCCCATACACAGTACCCTTTATACAGAGCCCCCCCATACACAGTACCCTTTATACACAGTTCCCCCATACACAGTACCCTTCATACACAGAGCCCCCCATACACAGTGCCCTTCATACACAGAGCCCCCCCATACACAGTTCCCCCCAAACACAGTGCCCCCAAACACAGAGCCCCCCATACACAGTGCCCTTCATACACAGATCCCCCAAACACAGTGCCCCCAAACACAGAGCTCCCCCATACACATAGCCCCCCAAACACAGTACCCTTTATACACAGAGCCCCCCCATACACAGTACCCTTTATACACAGAGCCCCCCCATACACAGTACCCCCCCATACACAAAGCCCCCCATACACAGAGCCCCCCCATACACAGTACCCTTTATACACAGTGCCCCCCATACACAGTACCCTTCATACACAGAGCCCCCCATACACAGTGCCCTTCATACACAGAGCCCCCCCATACACAGTGCCCCCCAAACACAGTGCCCCCAAACACAGAGCCCCCCATACACAGAGCCCCCCATACACAGTACCCTTTATACACAGAGCCCCCCCATACACAGTACCCTTTATACACAGAGCCCCCCATACACAGTACCATTTATACACAGAGCCCCCCCATACACAGAGCCCCCCATACGAGCTCCGACTCCTTGCACTGCTTCTCTCCTTATGTGGCTCCTTCTCCGGCGGTCCCAGGCCCTTTTATAAGGTTGCGCCCGTGTGTACGTGTGACATCATTACGCACGGGCGCAACCTTATAAAAGGGCCTGGGACCGCCGGAGAAGGAGCCACATAAGAAGAGAAGCAGCGCAAGGAGTCGGAGCGCTCAGCTTAAGCCCTCTCATCCTACTGTCGCGGATCGTTCTATGAATGTCCCGCATTTCCGTAATCTATTACGGAAATGCGGGACATTCAGGGAACTATCCGGGACAGCGGGATGCTCAAAGCGGGACAGTTGGGGGGTATGTTATCCGCCCACTGCTACTATAGCTTAGGGACCAACACACAATATACTGTATATATAGAATATAAATGTCACAATATACCGCTGATTAGTAATTAATACAGATAATTGCTACATGGAAACCAGTGCAATTAGCATCAGAATTAAATAATCAGCCCCGTAACACCAGCTTATATGACAGGCAAACTTCATTTTCTGAAAAATTGTGACGACCCCTAAGATTAGCTTCCAAACAGCTGCTCAGAGCACACTTTCTAAGATCGTGACCCCCTGTGACAAGTTTGAAGACCTGGATCATTGCTGCTATTGAGATACTGAAACTTTAGGCTGGCGCAGTAAGTACAGTATACAAAAGATGACATTTTTAGCCATATTCATTTTTAGGGTTTAGTTCTCCTTTAAAAACAGAAGGTAAAGCACAAACATATCCTGGTCCATGGAGAAATGTTATTATACAGCAAAGTAATTCTCTGTGTAACACAAGCTGTTGCCATTGCCAACTCACTATTAGGCGGTACTATTGTTAACTGGGTGGAATGCTGTTAAATTGAAGTCAGAAATGAAGATGTATGGCTGTGTATCAGAGCCGAAGAATTTACTGGAGAGTATGAGAGTGAAATTGTATGGGGGATTCTTGTTTAACGCTCAGAACAAGACTTCACTCTCGGCTGTAAATGAATTCATTTTTTTCCCGATGAGGCGATTCGATTCAGATTCATTTTCTAAGATGTCGATGATTATTCTTGGCATATTGTTGGCAATAAAAGTAAGTTTGGAGCAGGGTGGAGAGTGCAGAAACTAGGAGCAAACTGCCCTGTTTTTTTTGCTCTTTGCCCCATGCATGGGCCAGAATAACCTGCACTTCTCATACGAATACACTGCAGCCTGTGTTTGGCAGAGCTGTATTCATGAGAAGCAGTCTGGGATCAGTATGTACCTAATGGACACCCCCTAGGTCGCCAGGTATTCTGAAGCCCATGCTAAGGAGGGTCAACGGTGGTCATCATTATGGGTGTTAGGACTAGGGGTTGGCCTACCAGATCAATCTTCTTAACGAATGTCAAATGTACAGATCACTGTATTGTCAAAAACTCTACATTAGCATGGAGCACTCACTAATAAGCCTTGGCCCAGAGATCCCTACACATGTACAATACAGAGTGAGAAGAATGTTCCATTTAAAAAGAGGAATAAAGCTGACAGACTTATTACCACTCCATTTTAAGATAAATGTTGCCCTTTGCCCATTATTGATTATACTTGGCCAAGGGTTTTCTTTAATACAGAATCCAGTTTAAAGGGGTATCGTCATGATTTTTATGGGGTACTTTTTACTTATAAATTACACTGTTTACATAGCAAATAATTCCCTCTGCCATCTAACATTTTATTCTTGACCCAACAAATATATTTTTAGCTGTAATATTGGTGTGTAGGCGCCATCTCAGTGCATTGTGCCTGAGTCTGAGCTTTCAGCCAGCGCTACACATTAGAACTGCTTTCAGCTAACCTATTGTTTCTCCCACTCCCATGTAACTGGAGGAGTCCCAAGCCAGACTTGGATTTCTTACTATTGAGTGCTATTCTGATACCTACTGGGAGCTGCTATCTTGCTCCCTTCCCATTGTTCTCTTGATCGGCTACTGGGGGGGATATCAACTCCAACTTGCAGCGGAGCAGTAAAGTGTGACTGAAGTTTATCAGAGCACAGGTCACATGGCCCAGCACATAGGTGGCCAAATCAGGCAAAGTGCTTGTTTGGCTACCTTGAACCAATGAACAGATGTGTATAGACAGCTTTATGCCTAGCTAGAAATAAACCAATGTTCAGGGCCAGAAGGCTCCTACTGCAGATCACATCCAGGTCTTCAGTCCAGATTTCTGAACTTCCATAGTTCACCTTCTACTATGTCTGGCAAACCCTTATTAACTACTTGCTTATTCCTGTTTGAGCATTAAAGGAAGATTGCAACATTAGTCATAGATCTCAAATAAAATACACAATCTGCCTTTAGTAATTTCATACTATCTCAGTTCTGTCCAAGATTTTCCATGCTTTGGGCCAATGTATTATATAAAACAGTTATGCTATGCAAAGAGGTCTGTGGAGATCTTGGGCATGCTGGGACCCATAAAAATTTCTTAGAGGGTTGCAAGATGGACAGCCCAGCTCTGATTTATAGGTAACTCAGGGATCCTCAGAGCAGTGGGTCCAAGAGCAATATTTTGTGGGGTTGAATATTTGTTAGCATAGTTGTTTGGAAGAGGCCCCTAAAGGAGTTGAGAACTGGAGTAAACACATCTGCTGTGCTTGATATCCTTGGACCGACAGTAGGGTGAGATCTACTAGCTTTATTTGAAGTCAGTATTCTCTGACCAATTGTTGGACCATAAAAGTGGAACTTAAGAAGGGTTGTCACCCAAATATTATTTGACTGGCCTAGGTGGAAAATCACCAGCTAGGGCCGGTGCTGGTATTACAAATTAACCAGCATTATACATGCTAATAAACTTGACCGCCTGGCAACCTTACCTATAAACCCTCCTTCCCCCACTCTCTCTGTGGCAGATCAGCTCCTTTTAAATAGATGTTGTCTGACCCACCCATTTCCCTGCCCCACACGCCCATTTCTCCACCCCATAACCCATTAATCTGCTTAAGGTGGCCATACACTGGCCGATTGTAGCTGCCGATATCGGTCCCTTAGACCGATTCGGCAGCTTATCGGCCCATGTAGGGGCTCAAACCCTCTCAAATTGGGCAGGTTAAAAAATTTAGTCGGATCAGGGACCGCATCGGCTTGTTGATCCATTCCCATAACCGACTGCGCCTATTACCGGCATTCTAATTCAATCGTTTGGTCCCAGGGCCAAACAACCGAATTAGTCTAAATTCACCCAATATCGCGCACCTGTTGGGATATCGGGAGATGATCCGTTTGCTTGGCGACCTCATCTTAACGTGTATGGCCACCTTAAGTCCACCCATTATGTCACCCCGTGATGTCATCGTCTGCGCCCAGGTGACATCACTGCCCGCTCCCCCCAAACCCAGAGGCCAGTATTCTAAAGAAAAAAAATGGCAACCCTAGACTTAAGCCAAGAAATTCTGAAAACCAACGTTTTACCTTGTAATAGAATAGCAAAGTGTTTGTTTAGCCTGAAACCTATTGGAAAGATGTTTTTAACTGGCAATATAGCCACTATTCCTGCCTGCACATCTCCTGGTACCCCTGTGTCTGTTTATTCTCTTCTTATTCATGTTATTCTAAATCAGTCCAACAGTCAGCGTTCCGATATCCCTTTGCGTTCTTGGATGACACCCCCGCAGATCCACAAATAGAGGAGAAAATAAAATAATAGCAGAACTCTTCAGATAAACCTATTTATATAGGCACTTGTCACACAACAATCTATATGTTGCTGTTTAATTGTGCGTTCAGTATTGTGACTGGAAATGACTGAATATTATGACAACACTACCTTTCCCTCTCCCCCAGGCTCCATGCAATAATTGGTCGTTTAGATAAGGACCACTGATTGAGCCTAATTTCTCAGCTATACACACAGCTTGAATTCTATGACTGGAAAGAGATAAAATGAATTGGATGAATAGGAGGTTGGTAGTCTCATGTGGGACTGGAGAAACAGCATGGGGGTCTATCCAGGGGTCCTAATACTGTAAGATATAAATACAATACTGACTAGATCCTAATGGCCAGATAAAGATGCTGACTCTTTTAATACACTGTAGCATTAAATAAAGACTTAAATTGCTGATATATTTGTAATACCAGCTGTGTGGCAACCCAACTGTATGGAGCCTAAAGGTCTCCATACACCTTAAGATCCGCTCACTTGGCGATGTTGTGACATTGTGACAAATGTGTTGACATTTTTGTGGACCCTGTAGAATCTTTGAGAGCCCAAATGCCCTTTTTTTGCTGCCCCCCCCCCACATCTGTGCTGTATGCCTTCTGAACACCCCATAGGACATAAAAACAGCTTCAATGTTAAGAAAAGAAAATCCTTATTAATATCTCATTTACCTTTCCATTTATGTACTTGCTGCCAATGAGCCGTCTTTTCCCTTGTGTTTGTGCTGCCTATAAATAATGCACACCAATCAAAATATTTTGATTGAATCGATGTTTCCGTCCTTACCTGGGACCTGGTGTTTTTGGCTTGTCAGGGCACCAATTCTCATCTTTTGCTTTCCAGATTTCCTTTCTTCTTGCAGTATCATTATTCTATAATACACAAAAAAAAAAGTTTAGTTTAGTATACTGTAAAGTATATACCAACCATCCTTGTTTAGTGATGTCACTAGTAATAAGCGGTGTTTAATGATGTCATTAGTGTCCCATGACCATATATAATATAAAACATAATAGACATCCTACTTTAGGATTTTAGTGATTTCATATTTCACTAAGATCCTTGCCATGAAAGTCAGACTCCCTTCTCCCCCTGCTTTTTGGTGCCCAGGAAAATCTACAAAAACAAAGTCATTTGCAGAACAAACATGTTTTCATCAGACGGGCGTTACGGTAGGTGTGATTTATTAGAGCCCTATATTTATTCAAAGGCAAATTTAATGCTCTGTCCTTCATCAGCTCTTATTGCTACACTTGGGCTTTCTGTGATTAAGTCTGAATTTTCTCAGGTGTCTGAAGTAATTAAAATTTGATAACAGAATCAAGTCTTGGTTGCCCTTGAATGTAGGAAACTGTTTTGGTTCCAAGTTAACTCCTTGACTTCAAAGAAGTTTCAGGTTAAAGAGAAAGATGTAATATAGCAATCTGATATAGCAAATTGTTGAACGGGTTATTCCTTCTCTGTACATTTGTATGTATAAGCCGTGTTAAGAGCTGCTATAAATAAGGATTATAGGTAGGGTTGCCACCTTTTTTTTTCTTTAATTACCAGCATTTTTGTTGGGGGGGCGGGCAGTGACATTACTTGGGGGCAGGGAAAAGGGCGGGCTAAGCAGAAGAATGGGTGGGTGGGGCAGAGATATGGGTGGATGGGTGGGGAAATGGGGAAGAAAATTGGCGGTGGGGCAGGGAAATCGGCGGGGCAGAAGCTGGTCTTTATATAAGAGGGGGTGATCTGCCTTGGAGAGACATTACTTGGGGACAAGGGCTAAGCAGAAGAATAGGTGGGTGGGGTGGGGATATGGGTGGATAGGTGGGGATATGGGTGGATGGGTGGGGAAATAGGGAAGAAAATTGGTGGTGGGACAGGGAAATGGGTGGAAGCTGGTCTCTATATAAAAGGGGATGATCTTCCACAGAGATAGTCAAGGAAGGGAGGGATTATAGGTAGGGTTGCCACCCTTACCGATGCGGTCCCCGATCCGACTAGATTTTCTAACCTGCCCGATCGAGATCTGGCCGATTTCAGGCCAGATATCGGTCGGGCAGGCCCGTCGATAGTGCCCATACACGGGCCGATTAGCTGCTGAATCGGTCTAAGGGACTGATTTCGGCAGCTAGAATTGGCCCATGTATGGGGACCTTAAAGGGCACTATTTTGTTTTCTGTAGCCCTCCAACACTTATACCTATACTCTGTTAAATTACCTCTATATGTTTGCTGTCTTGGAAAGAAATTAGGTTTAGCCCATGTATTGTCAGGGCTTCATTACCATGGAGAGGGTGGGACAGCAAAACGTGGGTAAATACAATAGTGACAGCAAATGCACTGTAATAATAATTGGGACTTCTGGGTTGTAAGGAAGCACTTTTATGAGGATAGGGCTGAAACACTGTAACTGGCATGGTAGTTCAAATGAATCATTTAAATTGTCTGATGTTACTCATGCTTTCATACTCCATGTTGATCCAGGGACTGGTTATGGAAAGAATCAGACCGACGCTTGCATGAAGAGAGAATGACGACAGATTGCTGAGTGGGGGATAAAGAGTAATGGGGTCACTTCAGAACTGGTACAGAATTCTTAATTGATTCTATTCAGAATGTTTCTTATTTACAGGAAATGAAGGTTATGGTTCCCCTTAAGAACAACAAAAGGACTGTTGAGGGTTGGGTACTCTTTTCATAACTGGGCCCAGCAAAGTCTGCTTTCTCCAAGGGCCCTTTGCAAGCAAAGGTTTTGCTAAATCTCAATCGTAGTCTTGTTGTGGATTCGATGATATTCCAATGAGTAATCTCACAGAATTATAATTACTGTATTGATATACAACATGTGTTCTCCATGTCTCCTCTTATCTACTGGGCTCCTCCCCATGTTCAACTCTTCCCCATGAATCATTTCTGTATCACAACCTTAGCACTAAGGTATCCAGAACACAAAGCAAGTCAGTATCTTTGATCCCCTTGCAACACATTTTAATTAAATTTATCATGCACTTGAATACTTATAGGTAGCGTGGGGACTGGAATCAGACCAACTGTTCATAAACTGTAATTATAATCAATGTGTTTGGTGAACATTGAAATTCCCATCACCTAGGTGTATATGGAAAAAAAGGTTTTATATCCCATCTGCAAGTTGGGTTCAGTCATCTTTTGATTTCCTCTTCATTCATTTGTAATATAAAAACTCCAGCAAGCATTACTATAGGCCCACATGGATTATCACATGCAGTAGGGGTGCAAATGGCCCTGCTTTTTGGAGCTCTAGTTCTGTTTGTTACATGGAGAGAACTTGAGTTCTCTAAAGCATAAGCATTTGAGTTAAAAAAAGGGGCAGTTTAGACCACACCCTCAACCATACCAGACATGCCCACTGTAGGACAGACATGCCCCTAAGTTTCATAAACCTTGCAAAGTTTTTTTTATAGGCCCACCTTTGGGGGGTCCTTGATTCAGGACTGTTCCATGGAAATCTGCAACGCTAGGAGGTCTGCAACATAACCCATAGATATATCTACTTATGATTAAAAATAAAATACTAGGACTAGTGGTGGGCGAAATGTTTCGTCAGGCATGGATTTGCGGTGAATTTCCCCCTTTCACCATTGGCGGATTGTTTTGCGAAGTCGCACATCCAAGAACTGTTGCCCATGTCAAAAGAATTGTCGCGTGTCAAAAGAATTGTTGCGGGCGGCATTTTTTTTTGACGTGCAACATTTTCGCCATTTCGCAAATTTTTCGCTGTTTTTCGGCGAAGTGAAATGGGACAGATTCGCTCATCACTAACCAGGACATTTAAGACAACACCCATGGTCCATCTTGGTCAAGCCCAGTTACGTCCGCATACTCCCACATCCCAATTAAAACCATAATTCTAGCTGCTTTGTGAGTCCATGATTCAAGATTATTCTGCCTAAATTAGGACCATGGGGGTATACAGAGATGGTTTCATTTAGGTTTAGGAGTCTCGGACACAATCAGAAGCAACTAGGAACTTTATAATGAAATAAAGTGTAATGCTAAGCACCTTTTGAATATACTATATATTTTTGCTGTTGAAAGCAATGTTCTGGTTCTGCCTCGTGTAGCAGAAGTCAGGTAGGGGGGCCCTGGAATTGTTACATGCCTTCAAGAGCTGTTACTTCCAGGGTCCCCGAGCTTGTTGCTCCTACGCATGCAACCAGCTTGCACATAAATCACACCCTAATGCTGTTTTCCATGGCACGCACTGGCATGCCAGAAGTGACACCATTCCCTCCAAACTAATTTCTGTAACTTGCTCCCTATGAGGCTGTCAGTGTATTCCATCCCTGCCAATGGAATGCGAAACCTTATTTTGTAGCGTTGGCGTCCCCCCTTTAATTTAGTAATAAACTCTTTTCTATCTATCCTGATTAATGCACAGTATAAGTGCTAAGTGATCTGTGGCTGGCTAACCAGCTGTATCTCGATCAATACCGCCCGCAAATTGCTGTTTTCTTGTCCCTGTGATTTCACATGGGAAAAATATGCCGGCAAAAAAAGCCATTTGCCGCTTGGTTCATTAACTTGATTGGAATTAAGACACTGCTTTATGTTTCAGTACTGTACGTGACATTTATGGCCGTTCCGCAAATCTGTTTTCTTTACTCACTTTCTTTCATTTTGTTCTGTTCTATTTTTGGGACTTTTTAGCTAATCTCTGCTTTAGGGTCCTACGGTTGGATAGGGACCCCCTTTAGCCCATACCAAAGTTATCAGCTGTTAAGTCATAATTCCAGTATTACCTATGTCAGCAAATACGTAGTCACCCTAAATCTAACCCCAGCAAAACTTCATGTTTGGTTTTATTAGCACCTAGGAGAATTGGGACATTCTCCTGACCGTAAATCTTAGGTCTTCAGGCTTGACCCCCCTTACCAGAACCACAACTAGAGACAGTGAAATCCTTCTACACCCTACTGTATGGAAGTTCTTAACTAGCTCCATGTGACAAACAGGGTAAAGAGACATACACATTAGTAGAAAAGCATGGAATGGGGCTAGAATCAGTTTCTTGGATACTTCTCCCAAAGGAAGAACGTTATAGATGCAGGGCCCAGGGTAAGAGGAAAAAGATAATACCCCCCAATCGAGGATAAAGTGATAATAATGTGCTCTATGTTCTCTCAGGCCCCACAGCAGATGCTGGATCTAGCTACATATAAATGCTAATCTATAGGCCAATAAATGCTATTCTGTATGCCCTTAAAAATGCTGCTCTACACAGCTCTGGTAATGACACAAGTAGAATATACTGTACACTACTGCTGACTAATGTGAGGAACCAACTTGAGAATAAGGTTTGAGGATGGTTAGTTTGTCATCAAGGATTGATGTGACAATGAACTATATAAATGAAGGTATTAATGATTAATACTTAACCCTTATTTTTTGTATAAAGTAAGAAGACTTTTTCATGGCACTGATTAGGATAATATCCATGGCTATTGGGATACTAAAATCTACAATTAGTATCAATGTTGGTGTATATAGTTTATGTACGGAGAGTATAAATAGGTCAGTATGGGATTGTGTGTGCTGGGTTCACTTGGAAGGGTTGAAATTGATGGTCTTTTTTTAACCCAACTTAACTATGTAACTATGATTGGCCAGCTCTGCTCAAGTAAGGGTTTCCCATTGGGTGCTGCTAAAGAACCTATATTTATAACCATTTCCCCTTTGTTATTGACTATTCACAATTTCCATGCTCCCAATAAATAATTTATACATAATAATTGCCTTATTGGCACGTGTGCGTTACAACTATATGAACATAATGCAGGTCATATCAATGTGCCAACACCTCCTGGATTATATAGGCTTTATTAGCAGTTATGAAAAAAAAAGCATAGCAAGAACAACAAAGTATTCAAAATGATGTCTGTTAAATGATAGTAAATCATTGAGTTTGTTGGCGCTATATAAACGAATGAATGATGATAGGCTCCCTACATTCTTTTGGAAACTTGTCATTACGCTCCAGGTACAGACTAGCTCCAACTAATCCATGAGACTTATTTGTAAGTTTTACCTTCTATTCACCTCCACAGCTTGCTTAATACTTGGCTTGGCTGTTCCTGGACTGCTCTTGAAAGGCAAATGAGAAACACGCTAGGTCACAATGCGTTCACACAGTTCCTATTAAAGTCTACAGTGCAAAGCTAAATATATTTGTTTGATAATATGTGCACTGGATATTCTCATGCGTAGGGTTTAGGGACGCACTGAATCCCCAGGATTCTGCCTTTTTTGGCATGATTCGGCCGAATCAACGGTCCTGGCTGAACCGAATGCGAATCCTAGTTAGCATATGCTAATTAGGATTTGGAAAGGTTAATGTCGCTGCATAAACACGGAAGTGTAAAATTTTTCACCACACGCGACAGTTAACCCTTCCAAATCCTATTTACCATATGTTAATTAGGATTCGGTATTTGACCAAATCTCTTAACATGGATTCGGGTATATGTATGTATGTATGTATGTATATCTTTATTTATAAAGAGCTACTTATGTACGCAGCGCTGTACAGTAGAATACATTAATACAAACAGGGGGTTAAAAAGGGGGGTTCGGCCAAACCCAAAAAACTGGGTTCGGTGCATCCCTAGCAGGGTTGTCACCTTTTTAATAAATTAAAAGAACAAAAGGGGTGGGACTATGGCACAAAGGGGCAAAGCTACAATGCGTATGGACCAGAGGGAAGAAAGTAGAGAGATAGGGAGGAAACAAATATAAGTTTGGAGAAGACTGGGGGCAGATTAAGGGCAGGCCAGGGGCTTATCTAAAGGGTATTAAAAAGGTACAACTCTGGTCATGCCCATTCCCACGCCTTGTGTCTCAACCCTTTCTCCTTGTAGATTGTAAGCTCTTTTGGGCAGGGCTCTCTTCACCTCCTGTATCGGTTACTGATTGCTTTATATGTTACTCTGTATGCCCAATGTATGTAACCCACTTATTGTACAGCGCTGCGGAATATGTTGGCGCTTTATAAATAAATGTTAATGTAATGTAATGTAAAGGTACCGACAGCTACATTGCTGGTAAATTTGTAATACTGGCTCCGGCCTTGGCAGGTGTTTTACCGACTAAGCAGGTAAATCACCAGCCAGGTGGCAACCCTACTTATATGAAATCCGTCTCTTTTGCCTATATGTGGCTTTGTGCTCAAACACAAACTTATTGAACACATACATTCTAAGTTACATCAGGCAATGAAAAGAGAGGGGAGTCTTAATCCTACACTTATTTTGTGTTACAATTAGAAACAGTATTATTTACTGTCAGGTGATCAGTGACTCACGCAGAACATCACAAAATGGTGGCTCAAGGGCAGGGTTGGACTTGGCGGGCCAGACCTGATACTTTCGCAGCTCCCCCGGGATCGGTGTCCCTCCCCTGATGTGTTGAAAGTAAGGGTCACGGGCAGGTGGCGGGGGCCCCAGCGGGGGGTTAGGGGGGCGCGGCGGGGGCACCTTGGGGACTGCGGGGTCCCTGGGGCCCTGCACCCCCTAGTCCAACCCTGCTCAAGGAAAAAGAGGTAAAGAAGCAGTATTCGTCCAATGAATTGATAGAGTTGTGTCCTATGTTCCCACACTTCTTCCTGTTACAGTTAGAAACAGACTTGGCAGATTTATTTTTCCAAACTAGCCAGTCAGTTCTAAAACCAGCCTAAAACTAGCCAAAAGCCATTTTGAAAGTAGCCCAAAAATAGCCCAATATGTGCAATGAAAAAAAAATCTAAAAAAATAAAAGTATATATGGGAAAACCTGCCTATTTAAAGTGTATAATCATTATCCATCCCCTGTGCCCCCTCTCCAGTTACTGGGATGGCTGATAATTCCCTCTGTGCCCAGTCCAGCTGGGAAGTCACTACAGAAATGGATTCAGAATGTTGCATTTACCCCAGACATGATATACATATGGGTGCGTTAAACTACAACTCTCAGCAGGCCCAACATATCCTGAGAGTTATAGCTTAAGGACCAACTGCAGAACTGCCCCCACATCCCAGTAGAAAGTAATAGTACAGTCACATACCCTATAGAGCAGGGGGTAGAACTGCCCCACATCCCAGTAGAAAGTAATAGTACAGTCACATACCCTATAGAGCAGGGGGTAGAACTGCCCCACATCCCAGTAGAAAGTAACAGTACAATCACATACCCTATAGAGCAGGGGGTAGAACTGCCCCACATCCCAGTAGAAAGTAACAGTACAGTCACATACCCTATAGAGCAGGGAGCAGGGGGTAGAACTGCCCCCACATCCCAGTAGAAAGTAATAGTACAGTCACATACCCTATAGAGCAGGGAGCAGGGGGTAGAACTGCCCCACATCCCAGTAGAAAGTAATAGTACAGTCACATACCCTATAGAGCAGGGGGTAGAACTGCCCCACATCCCAGTAGAAAGTAACAGTACAATCACATACCCTATAGAGCAGGGAGCAGGGGGTAGAACTGCCCCACATCCCAGTAGAAAGTAATAGTACAGTCACATACCCTATAGAGCAGGGAGCAGGGGGTAGAACTGCCCCACATCCCAGTAGAAAGTAATAGTACAGTCACATACCCTATAGAGCAGGGAGCAGGTTGCAGAACAGACAGGTTGAGCCTGACAGGGCAAAAAGGAGCCTCTGTCCAATTGCATGCTGGGTATTGTAGTTTTATAATAATCCTAGCTGTAGGTTAATTGCTAATGCTAGAACTACATTACCCAGCATGCAGTGGAACAGGCACACTAGTTTCCAAACCTCAAACCCACCAAGGCTTCAAAAAATAGCCCAAAACTGTACCTTGGCTTTAAATTAGTAGCCCAATTTGGCAGAAAAAGTGTCAGCTTGGCAACCCTGGTTAGAAACTGCATTATTTCCTGTCAGATGGTCAGTGTGTGACACACACAACAGCACAAGATGGTGGCTCAAGGGAAATGGTGTAAAGAAGCAGTATTAGTCCAATAATTTGATAGAGTTGTGTCCTATATTCCCACACTTCTTCCTGTTACAGTTAGAAACAGCATTATTTTCAGTCAGGTGATCAGTGTGTGACACACAGAACAGCACAAAATGGTGGCTCAAGGGAAATGGAGTAAAGAAGCAGTATTAGTCCAATAATTTGATAGAGTTGTGTCCTATATTCCCACACTTCTTCCTGTTACAGTTAGAAACGGCATTATTTTCGGTCAGGTAATCAGTGTGTGACACACAGAACAGCAGAAAATGGTGGCTAAAGGGCAAAGATGTAAAATGGTAACATTTACTAATATGTATATATCAGTTCATCAATAAAAAAGGGGGCTATATAGCCTCCCTCTAGAGATATATAGATTCTCAAATTTCATACTTCCTAAAGAAATGCATTTCCAATGCAAATCCAGGATTCGGTTCAGAATTCGGCCAAGATTCTGCCTTTTTTCAGCCGGATTCGGATTTGGCCGACTCAACTTCCCTGTCCGAACCAAATCCGAATCCTTAAATTCACGTGACTTTTTTTCACATAAACACGGAAATTGAAACATTTTCGCTGCTTGCTGTGAGCGTCGTTATCTTTAACCCTTCTGTATACTAATTTGCATATGCAAATCACGATGCTAATTCAGTACAGTATTCAGCCAAATCTTTAACAAAGCATTCCGGATTTGGCCGAATCCAAAAATCGTTGTGTTTTTTTGGTGCATCCCTAATTTGGATGGAGACACAAGGAACAATAAACACATTTAAAGTGTGAGACGTTGTAAATCATTTCTGAGGGGATAGGTAGAAGCGCTGTACCGAAATCCAAAAGTGGCAAAGAAGGTACATCTACTATACCGTAGTACTTAGCTGTTTGGCCTATTAGATTACAGTATAGAAACTACAATCTTGTACATCGTCTCATACAGGTATAGGACCCTTTATCCGGAAACCCGGTACCAAGAAAGCTCCGAATTAGACATAGACTCCATTATAAGTGTAGCCCACTTTATTAAACGTTGTGGCACTACCTGCTGAATTACTCTGGTTGGCGCTTCCAGGAGTCCTGAGCCCCGCTGACTATGGGGGAAGCAGGGATTTCTTGGGTAATTGGCGTGCCTCCACCCAGGGCTCTGTTATGGGAGAACTACAACTCCCTCCCTGGGACTTGATACTTGGGTGTAGTGCTGCCTGAGACCTCACACAACCCCCAAAGGGAATGCCCTCCCTGGGGTATCCACTTACTGGTATGTAGGTGCTCCTTGAGGCAGACACGATGAACACACAGTTGTGATGAAACAGTTGGTTGTTTATTTAGGCAGGACCTCTCCAGGAGTGGCAATACAAACACAGTGCAGGGGACACTCTCCTTCCTTAAACCTTTAGAGTACCTACCCCTGTTGGGTAACTTATCGGTACTCCCGCCAGGATGATCCCTTATAGATGTCCTCCCCGGTACTCTACGCCAAGAGACCCTCTCTAAGGGCTCTCCCCGGTACTCAAGCCAAGACGGACCACCTCCAGGACTCATCCCCGGTACTCACGACTAAGTACCCTCAGAGCAGTACCCCATCTAGCGGCAGCCTAACCACCTACCTAGACTCTTGAGTCCCTGCACTCCAGCTGATGTACTGCTGGGGGAGCCTACTCCCTCTACCACTCCTGGAGGGGCTATTTCTGCCCATTCTAACTGTGCCCTAACTACATAGCACTCCTAGAGTGACCTGGCACAAGAAAACTACTAACTACTCACAGGGGAGCTCCTCTCTCTAGAGGCTCCCAAACTAAGATGGCTCCCAGCACATGGCTGTTTCCCTTATATGGGCCTATGCACCACCCTGTGGCCATAACCCGAACTGCGGGGATACTCCCCATTAACTATAGATATACCAGGCTATACCCATTGTACCTTAACCATTACCCTCCCGGGGCCTTTCCTAGGAGTATCCATCCTGTGGGGCCTATTTTAGCAAACCCCTACATAAGCAAATAATTCTCATTTTTAAAAAATGATTCCCTTTTTCTCTGTAATAATAAAACAGTACCTGTACTTGATCCCAACTAAGATATAATTACCCCTTATTGGGGCAGAACAGCCCTATTGGGTTTATTTAATGGTTAAATGATTCCCTTTTCTCTGTAATAATAAAACAGTACCTGTACTTGATCCCAACTAAGATATAATTACCCCTTATTGGGGGCAGAACAGCCCTATTGGGTTTATTTAATGGTTAAATGATTCCCTTTTCTCTGTAATAATAAAACAGTACCTGTACTTGATCCCAACTAAGATATAATTACCCCTTATTGGGGGCAGAACAGCCCTATTGGGTTTATTTCATGGTTAAATTATTTCCTTTTCTCTGTAATAATAAAACAGTACCTGTACTTGATCCCAACTAAGATATAATTACCCCTTATTGGGGGCAGAACAATCCTATTGGGTTTATTTAATGGTTAAATGATTCCCTTTTCTCTGTAATAATAAAACAGTACCTGTACTTGATCCCAACTAAGATATAATTACCCCTTATTGGGGGCAGAACAGCCCTATTGGGTTTATTTCATGGTTAAATTATTCCCTTTTCTATGTAATAATAAAACAGTACCTGTACTTGATCCCAACTAAGATATAATTACCCCTTATTGGGGGCAGAACAGCCCTATTGGGTTTATTTCATGGTTAAATTATTCCCTTTTCTCTGTAATAATAAAACAGTACCTGTACCTGATCCCAACTAAGATATAATTACCCCTTATTGGGGGCAGAACAGCCCTATTTGGTTTCTTTAATGGTTAAATGATTCCCTTTTCTCTGTAATAATTAAACAATATCATGGGCAGATAGTAGATGCCGATATTGGTCCCTTGGATCGATTTGGCAGCATATCTGCCCGTGTAGGGGCAGAACCGAGGGGCCTGGCCGACCGATATCTGGCCTGAAATCGGGCAGATATCGATCGGCCAGGTTAGAAAATCCAGTCGGATCGGGGACCACATCGGCTCGTTGATGCGGTCCCCGAACCGACTGCCCCATTGCAGCATTTAGAATTCGATCGTTTGGCCCCAGGGTCAAACGATCGAATTCGCCTACATGCCCCCCGATATTGCCCACCCGTAGGTGGGGATATTGTGTGAAGATCCGCTGGCTTGGCGACATCGCCAAGCGAGCGGATCTTATAGTGTATGGGAACCTATAGTGTATGGGGACCTATTAATCCTTATTTGGGGCAAAACAAGCCTGTTGGGTTTATTTAATGTTTAAATGATTTTTTAGTAGACTCAAGGTATGGAGATCCAAGTTACCCTTATCCGGAAAACCCCAGGTAACGAGCATTCTGGATAACAGGTCCCATTCCTGTATATTTATTTCCAGATTGATCTCAGCCTGCACCTTCCCATGTATCTCTCATTCGATGTCACACTGATTGCCTCTATGTTTTTTTCATGTTGAGAGCAGCCGAGTTGTATAAAGAAAATCATTCTTCTTCTTACACACAACGTGTTTTGCCCAGCAAGTGGTTATGAGGAGAAATCTGCTCGGTAGCCTGCTACAGGAATCCATAAATATGCACGTTCCCATCAGCCAGTTCTACCTTTGGTTACAGTGACATATCCCTTCCTGCCAGTGATCAAAACCTGGCTTTATTTAATATAGGAATTTAGTCTGGGAACGCACTGGGAGCCACAGAATCAATATGAGGAGCAGGAGAGTCAGAAAAAAAAATGTTTGAACGTGAGCAGGGTGATGGGATAGAGCTCGGAAAAATCTCTTCTTGAGACAAGATAGTTTAATGAGGAGGAGAGGGAATTGCATTAGGTAAAATAGCCGCGCGGAGCTAAAATAATCTATATGATATTCGGAGCACAGGATGAGGAGTCTGAGAGACACATGTCCTCATTCATTTCATTTCTCATAGAATCTTCACTTATGGCGGAGAGACTGTCAGCTTGCATTTAGCATTGCCAGACACACAGTGCAACGGAGGTACACCCATGCCATTCTATTAACTATTGCAAGGAAGGGATGAGGCTCAAGGAACGCCATTTTAATGGCGAGAGTTTGCATTTAAGCAATGTTTCTGCAAAGGCCTATTGTGTCATACTCACTGGTACCCACTAGATCATTGGGAGGTAGCTAAATGATTCTTTTGGCTGTATGTAAACATGCATTAGGAAGTTCAATGTCAGTGGCACAAGAAGAAGTCTGGAAAAATCTTTTAGAGCCCCCAGGCAGTGATCCCCAACCAGTGGCTCAGGGGCAACATGTTACTCCCCAACCCCTTTGATGTTGCTCCCAGTGGCCTCAAAGAAGGTGCCCATTTTTTAATTTCTGGCTTGGAGGCACATTTTGGAGGCATATAACCATGTGTACTGCCAAATAGAGCCTCCTGTAGTCTGCCAGTCCGCATTGGGCTACCAAATAACCAATCACAGCCCTTTTTCGGCATCCCCTAGGAACTTTTTTCATGCTTGTGTTGCTCCCCAACATTGGGGACCCCTGCTCTAGGGAGATGCTTTACAAAGAAATGGAACAAAGCCTCAGTTAGAGTCAGGGTCAAAATGGCATGGCCACCCAACCTCCCCTACCGTCCTGGGTCTGGGTTGGTGGGGCTCATGAGGGTCAGGGCTCACTAGTTTTTTTCCCAGTGCCCCAACAGCCTAGTCTAACCCTGCTTAGAGTCCCACTTGAGCCCCCTAGGCCCCAAATTAGCGTCTGGATCACTTCCATCATAAACTGGACTATTATTTAAAATAATAGCAAGTTAAAGTCATGTATTCCTGCTATGCTCCTCATTGAGATCCAGTTAAATAAACTCACCAGTTAATCTACTGTATCTGCTGAAATACAGACAGTGACCTAAAACTCAATAAATACATACACAGGGTTTGCTGATGCTACAGTGGGTTTCCAAAATGTCTTTGAATATTCAGGAGTTGTTGCTCTGACAATGTGTTTGCAAAAAGATTGTGAAAAGTACAGAGAGTCAGGATGGTAT
Source organism: Xenopus tropicalis (assembly GCF_000004195.4). Lineage (NCBI taxonomy): Eukaryota > Metazoa > Chordata > Amphibia > Anura > Pipidae > Xenopus > Xenopus tropicalis. Next base: position 140,854,210 of record NC_030682.2, read on the forward strand.
AAGATAATTCTCTTTTACTTCCTGACAGCTCAAAAAGTTGTTTAAGCCGAATGTAAATTCACAAAACAAATTCATGTAAAATTGCTGTTTGCTTAGAACTGACCAGAGAAACATCAGTTGACTCTTTTTTGGTCACAAACTTCATTTTCTGAGCAGCACATAATTCTTGGTGTCCAGTATGACAAAACAAGCAGCAGGTGGCACTGTTGTTTCAAATTCATTATATAAGCTGTAAAAACTGCCAATATCTGGAAAACTAGAAAAAAATAATTTATCTGAATTGATAATCAAATACAGGCCTGTGTGTTTAACCATCATTTGTGGCTAAAAGTCCAGTAAAGGTCTCCTTGGGGTTACTGTTAATATTGGCTCTTCAGTGTTTACCAGATTATATGCTGAACACATAACTTTGCTATGGAACAGCCGGAAAGGCACCTCGGCATAACAATGGGCCGGGGGAGCAGAAGGACTCAGAATAATTTAAGAGGAAATGTGTGCTGAAATATTGGAAGCATGAGCCTTATGGCATCCCTAGTCAGTGATAATGCTCAGGCTGTATTAATGCAGTTCATTTTCCCTTTAATCATGCAGTAATGACTAAAAAAAAAAGAATCTGTATTTACAGGGAACATCTGTAGCTGTAAAGTGTAATTTTCTAAAGCAGAAGGGCACTAAATGTGAAACAGTGTTACTAAAGTAGAAACTGCATCTCTGAATTTTAGTGATTAAATATATATAAATATATATATACTGTATATATAACCCTATTTGGCTGTGAAAACAGGCAATACCAGCTAGATTGGCTTTAGAGCATGGGGTACATAGGACTCTACACAACAGATGGGCTTTTGCTATGTGGAAATGTCCTTAGGGTGTAGCGCAACTACAACTCACTTAGGCTGTGTGCAAAGAAATTGAAAAAATGGACGCCAGAAGGTTCTTTTGCAGCAAAACAGAACTTTAACTAGTTTACTGTCCAAGACAATTAGTCCACAGGGTTATTGCGAATACTCACTCGAGGAGTTAGCTGTTTAAAGGCACAGAGGATAGAAAGAGATAGTATCCACCGGTTTATCCCACCTCTGCAGAGTGTGGGCAGGGAAAAGACTGCAAATGCACAGCACCACTGTAGAGAGTAGTCTGGACAAGTATATTTGGTCCTCAGGATGTATACCTTAGCTGTTAAGGATGCCAAACAGCTATGGATCAGGGATAGGAGCTAACATGAGTCCGGTGTCTTAACTGTGGTCCTGCACTAAGGCAAGAATGCCTGTAAGGGAGAGTACTTCCAGCTAATCTCTCCCGGTTGGAGCCAGAAACTGCTCGAACTAATCTCACTATCTCACTTTCCTGGAAAGTGCTGTGACAGATGTTCTCCTGCTCTTGCTAATCTTCCTTCACGGGGTCTGTGTTCCCCTTGCTAATCTCCCTTCACGGGGTCCGTGTTCCCCGAATTCACTAGAGTTTAGATGTTTCTCTAGAGTAGAAGGCTTACTGGGGCCCTGTTGATCCCAGGCTCAGTGGAACTTCCACCTGCGTCAACAGATGCAGCCAAATAGGAGGACCCACCCCTTTACAAAGCACTATATTAGAGTGCAACGGGTGTGGTCTCCCTATAAACTAATAAGGCACAGAATGCAAAACTAGATACATGGGTCTTTGTCCAGTAACAGGATAAAGAAGGAAATGATAGGGTTTAAAGCCATAGGGGCATATTAACCCTATGGGTCCCTACATATATATATCTCTAAACTTGCTTTAGATAGATAGATAGATAGATAGATAGATAGATAGATAGATAGATGATTGATAGATAGACAGATAGATAGATGGATAGATAGATGATAGATAGATAGATGATAGATAGATAGATAGATAGATGATAGACAGATAGATTTATTTTTTGCCCCGTGATTGGGTAACTCCCCCATCAACAGCATACCCCACCCCTCTCTTATACATATCATATACACACAGTATATATATATATTGAACTCCCATTCTTTAATGGGAAACCTTAATGACCCTTACTTTGACTGCGAAGGAAGTTGGATTGTGGCCTACAATGGAAGCCAATGGATGCTGTGACTTTCATTATGATTCTGAGGCAACAGATGAACTTTTTCGTAGGCCCCCAGAATTAAAGGGGCCCAAGGGGGCTAAACGGAAACTTCCAGCATAGACAGCAACAATGGATTTATTTAACAGTGATCAATGGGAGGCGGGGACCATACAAGACAGTTGTATTGCCTTACTATTCACTGGGTCATAAACATGACTATGCCTGTGTTCTAATGCCAGAGCGGCTCTTACAAGAAAGAAATAGAGGGCAAGCTACAACAGGCCTGGATTTTTCCCTTGACTAATGTTCTGGAACAAAATTAAAAAATTAAAATAAAAATAAAACAAAAAAAAGCATAAATACATCCGACAAATTCATCAGGGATTAGAAAGCAGAATTTGGCAATAAATATGGTAATTAGGTAATTTGAGACATAAGCAGAGTGTTCTCTGAAAATGCAATTTCTGAAAGAAAGAATTCGCCCCATTAGGGAGAATTATGTTGGAACTGAAACTTTTAATGAAGCTTTTACATTTTTATATGAGAAAGTTAATAAAATTGCTGCTATAACAATGGTGGGGCTACTGTGTATATATATATAAACAGGGAGGGGCTCATTCTGACTGTACATTTCATTGACAAGTAGTGCAGTTTCCATAGGAACAGATACAAACTCTAGCATCATATTAAAGGGACTAAGCATTAATGTACCAACTCAGCAACTATGCTATCTATGTAATAACAAATTTGGCTCGGCGGTGCTTCAAAATTATAGTGGCAAGTCCTGCTTATGGCCACTAAATTACAATCTCCCCACTTTCCATTGCTCTAAAGCAGTGATCCCCAACCAGTGGCTCAGGGGCAACATGTTGCTCCCCAACCCCTTGGATGTTGCTCTCAGTGCCCCCAAACCAGGGAGTTATTTTTGAATTCCTGACTTGGGGGCAAGTTTTGGTTGAATAAAAACAAGATTTCCTACCAAATAAAGCCCCTGTAAGCTGATAGGGTGCATAGAGGCCCCTAATAGCCAATCACAGCCCTTATTTGGCTCCTCCATGAACTTTTATGGTGCTTGTGTTGCTCTCCGAGTCTTTTTACATTTGACTGTGGCTCACGAGTAAGAAAGTTTGGGCCCCCTGCCCCAAAGCAAATGCACTTGCTTAGTAACCGGCCCCAGTTATTTTACACACCTTTTTGCCACTCTAGCTTGTATGTGGGAGGTGAATTAAATAGGTTGTTCACCTTTAAATTACCTTTTGGTAGCCTCTACTTCTTTTGGATGCCTTTTTACTATATGTTGGAACATTCTTATAGGCATTTTCTTCTATTCATAGTTGGCTGGACACTGATCTTGGGTCTGGATCACATGGTCTTCCAATATATCAAAAAGATATGCAGTAGGGTGGAGGTCAGGTCTCTGTGGAGGTCCAATCAAGTTCCTTCACTCCTATCTCTGCAACATTGATTATATGTCATTCTGTATTGACATCTATTTTTTAAATAAGAAAGAAAACTTACTGTAGTACGTTCTGCCCTCACCTTACTCTTGATTGTTCCCCTTGCTGTAATACTGGTAACATAGCAGTCAACAGCTTTTAATGTACTGTGTATATAAATGTAGGGACCCATAGGGTTTAAACCCCTATGGCTTTAAACCCTACTTCTTCACATATTCTACTGTTACTAGGCAGAGTCCTATGTATCTAGTTTGCTCTATCCTTTATACCCTTTAGTTTGGTTGTTCACACCCCTTACAGACTGATATAGTGTCTAGCAAGGAGGTGTGACTTCCTCTTTGGCTGCCTTCTCTCTTCCAGTGCAAATCTCCATTGAGCCTGGGAGCAGAACATTGGCCCCAGAAGCCATTTTACCCCTCTGGAGAAGTTGGGGACAGGGCCCTGTGAACTAGGTTTAGTAAGCACAGCAGTTCTGTCATAGCACTTTCTAGGAAAATGATATAGTTAGCTCTAGTAAGCAAGGGCATTTTAATAGCCCCAACAAAGGAGAGTTAGTTCTGGGAGTATTACTCCTATCTGGCAATACTGCCTCACTGTAGGGCCACGGAGTAGGGCCACGGAGTAGAGATAGGTGACAGGTTAGAATAAACCCTGATCCCTACTCAGCCGGAGGACTCATATACTAGAGGTTATTAACCTGAAGGACAAAATATCTTACCAGGCTATCTCCACAGGGGTATCAAGCTGAAAGGTGTATTTACCCTGCCCCGACTCTACCAAGAGGTGGGATAAAACGGTGTACACCCTCTCTTTCTTCCTCAGAGTGTACTATCAAGTAACATCTACCTCTGCTTGTTTGTGAGTATGTGATAACCCTGCATTCCATTTGTCTTGGAGAAATAAACGTGTACTATAGTTAAACCGAAGAACCTTTCTGGCGTCCATTTTTACTAACTTGCACTACACAGCTAAAGTGAGTTGTAGTTATACTATACCCTGGCTCCATCCTGGTATCTTCCACTTAACCGAAGGCCCATCCTGTTAAAGAGAGTTGCATGTAACCCATGCTCTCACCTAAATACTAGCCTGGTTTTGGGCAAATATAGCCAAACAAGCGTTACATAAATATATCATACATTGCCTTACACATTAGAGTTGGGGTGTTGCGACACCGGGGCACTTCAATTTCCTGCTTCAGGAATTGCCTGTGTGTAAAGCCTCACAAAGTTACAGGGATCGTGGAATGGCTGTTGATGTGGTGATAGAATTTCCATTATTACTCACAGATATTCAAATATTGATTAGTTTTTCTCTCATTTCTCCCAAAAGACATGGAATTTTGCCAAGTTTGAGCTGAAGAATATATTTCATAGCAGTTTTCTGAGAAAACTTACTTTATGAATAGGCAATAACGAGGAAAAGAAATCCCCCAGATATGTGTTATAAATATGGAAATAACTAAACATTTTGTATCTTTTTTGTAAATCACAATTCAAATACGCTAAGGCTGATGTTAAAAGCTGGTTTAAGTCAGACATTTTTTTGCAATAAAAAAAAGCATTTTAGAAATGTACAGTCTGCTCATACCACTAATTGGACTAAGATAAGTAGATCCGTGGAGTAAACTGACCTAAAGGTTCTTTTGGATCCTTAGTTGTACAAAGCATTCCTAGAAGGGGAGGGGCTGGAACTGGGGAGGGATGCAAAGAAAATATATTTCTCCCCTTCTTTATTTGAGTGAAATAGGTTATATCAGGGGGGATTATCCGGAGCTTTATTTTCCTTCTCTGCACTTGCACCGGTGAGAAAGGAGGAGGCATCTGAGAAGGTTATAGAGATCAGGAGAGCAGAATAGGAGAAACAATAAGAGAGAAAATAAATGGAAGAAACACAAAAGACAGGTGGATTTGGTAGAAGACGGAGAATTGTTGAGAGGGTTATATATATGAAATGCTGGGGTTGTGCTGGGTAATAACACATAATACACAGGGTGTTTGTACTTTGGTAAATCTATGCATATTGGTTATCATACTGGTCAGTAGATAGAAATAGTAAAATAGCTTTGCTTTAAAGTCGGCTAAACTGGAAAATTTTGGGCTTATCATAGCATTTCTCCACTTTTTTCAACCCAGTTCAAGAACTGGCCAAAACCCTACTAACCTATTAAATAGGTATAGATTCACCAGAAAAAAAGGTACATTTTTCCCTTTACAAAGCAATGGCAAGGCCCCATCTACATTATGCAGTGCTCAAAAGAGACATTTCTGAAACAGAAACAAATAAGAGCCACAAAGCTAATAAAAAGTATGTTCAGTTTTAGATATGAAGAAAGAGCAATACCATTCAATATACCTACTGCCTTATTAAGCATTAGATCTTTCCAGAGACCACTAGGGCATCCCTAGAAATAAGAATTTAATGTGCAAGAATTTATTTACAGTGTAGAGTTATGAACCCAGGCAGATATATTACTGACAGATACATGTATGTATGTATGTTTTTATTTATTTTGTGCGCTACTTATATAACAAAGAGATTTGTTCCCCTTTTGAGAAAAATTGGAGATGGCTTCATAGGATGTTTTTATGTACCCTCATCTGGATCATCTGAAACTGAGATAAGATTTACCTGGCCAAGTACTTGCACATGTTTGTTTTTTTTTAACCTCATCCTGTGTTACTATGATGGTCAGGCCAACAATATGTTAGGAGTGGAAGAGAGTAGTATGGGAGATAACCAAGCCATACAACCAAGTCAGGGGTCACTGACCCCGGCAGCCAAAAAACGTTTGCACTGTGAGGCTACAATTTTATTGTAATTGTTACTTTGTATTGCTTATCTTTCTATTCAGGACCTCTCCTATTCATATTCCTGTCTCTCATTCAAACCACTCCATGGTTGCTAAGGTAATTGGGACCCTAGCAACCTGATCACTGCTGAAATTTCAAACTGGGGAGTTGCTGAACAAAAAGTGAAATAATTAAAACTAAAACTAAAAATAATAAAAAATGAAGAACAATTGCAAATTGTCTCAGAATATTACTCTCTACATCATACTAAAAGTTAACTCAAAGGTGAACAACCCCTTTAGGGGTAAGCACGATAGGAACCTTCCTGGGGCACTTTACTTGTGGGGTACATTATGTACCAGGCTGTAGTCTGTCTATGTTAGGTAAGGAGGGAGTGGTACAAACACAAGGTTTAGGGGATGGGGCTGAAGGTGCACATCATAAAGATACAGTAGAACAGTAGGTGCACCCATAATACATGTATGTAGTATATATGTAACAGACTAAATAGAAATAACATGCATTTCACACCATTTGGCTTCTCATTATAGGAAGCCACCAAGGTGATTTGAATTCAGAGCCACCAAAGTGCCCTGTTCTGTATGAGAAGAACGTCTCATTGCTGTCAGGAAGCCAACATGCCTGGGAGACATGACTAAATCTGTATTTCCACTCCTATTCTAGATGCCCTTTAATGCTCGGAGACAATTAGTTGGCAAATAATTAAAGTCCAATAACTGTCAGATGCTATCATTAGAAAAACTCCAAAGCGCCAAGCAGTATGAGATATTTTACAGGCAGGATGGCATTTCCAATCATCTATTTCTGGAAATGGCTTTTGCAATGCGTCTTCTCCTTCCCGCGCAAGGAAATGGTACCGTATCTGAGGAAATCTCTAAACAATTATAATTACAATTATACATGTTACCCTTAACTATCTGCAAACTTTGGAAGTCACTGAAGACACACACTTGTAATGCATTATCTAGCAAGTTCATTCTTTTTCCTCAAACCTTTTAGTCATTTAATCCTAAATTCACAGTACTGGCCTTTATTTTACTTGATTAGTAAGTCAAAAGCTGATCAGAAAACCCTGAACTACACTGATGAGCCCCAAGAAGGGCAAAACCGGTCTGTAGTTGGGAATCTGATCAGCTATTATCCTGGCTTTTGCTTTAAAAACCCAGTGGGTGAGCTTTAGCCTATAGGATAAACCCATGTAAATGGGATTTTATTAGGAGCCTTATGGAATTTATTCCCAGAACCCCTTTGGTCTATTTGCATACGTATGAGGCGGTCTACTCAACCCTTTTGACTTGTTCGTGAATCCCCACTCCTGGCTCTCCCTAAGCTGATCAGAAAACCCTGCACTACACTGATGAGCCCCAAGAAAGGCAAAACCGGTCTGTAGTTGGGAATCTGATCAGCTATTATCCTGGCTTTTGCTTTAAAAACCCAGTGGGTGAGCTTTAGCCTATAGGATAAACCCATGTAAATGGGATTTTATTAGGAGCCTTATGGAATTTATTCCCAGAACCCCTTTTAAAAACCCAGTGGGTGAGCTTTAGGGGCTGATTTACTAACCCACGAATCCGACCCGAATTGGAAAAGTTCCGACTTGAAAACGAACATTTTGCGACTTTTTCGTATGTTTTGCGATTTTTTCGGATTCTGTACGAATTTTTCGTTACCAATACGATTTTTGCGTAAAAACGCGAGTTTTTCGTATCCATTACGAAAGTTGCGTAAAAAGTTGCGCATTTTTCGTAGCGTTAAAACTTACGCGAAAAATGCGCAACTTTTCGCGTAAGTTTTAACGCTACGCAAAATGCGCAACTTTTTACGCAACTTTCGTAATGGATAGGAAAACTCGCGTTTTTACACAAAAATCGTATTGGATGCGAAAAATTCGTAAAGAATCCGAAAAAATCGCAAAACATACGAAAAAATCGCAAAGTACCGATCATTACGAAAAAAACGCAATCGGACTCCATTCGACCCGTTCGTGGGTAAGTAAATCAGCCCCTTAGCCTATAGGATAAACCCATGTAAATGGAATTTTATTAGGAGCCTTATGGAATTTGTTCCCAGAATCCCTTTGGTCTACTTGATTAGTGACAAACTCTGCCGAAACTCTTACCCATCATGGTGCTTTTTGGGTAAGGTAAAAACACTTTTTGCCCTGGGACCTTCTGCATTACAGGGGCAACTTAGGGGCCTTGCTATTAAACCGTATGTAGGCATTTCAATCACAGATTTGGGTGCCTGAAAAAGGATATTATTGGATGCAGACCTGTCAACCTGCTTTATTGACAGGTAGAGGGGACAGGCAGGCAGGGCCAGAAAGAGTTGTGTGTGCGCACCGGGCCCCATAAAGCATGTAGGTACGCCATTGCCTACAGACAGTGGCATAACTATAGAGGAAGCAGATCCTGAGGTCTCAGGGGGGGCTGAGGAGTGTAGGGGGCACAGTAAGACCCTAATTATAGAGCAATTTCAATATATCTTTGGCGCATAGGTCAACTTTAGGGGCCCCAAACTGAATTTGCTGTGGGGCCCAGTAAAATCTAGTTACGCCACTGCCTGCAGAACTTACTGCCTATAGAGTAATAACTCTAAAGTTGCTAGAATTGCAATGACAGGTAAAGATTGAGTTGCCGGCTGTAAGATCATTGGGAGACTTGACAAGCATCAGCTCATAACTGTGGATCGGAATCATAAAGATTTACGGAATCATAAAGAATTATGAGACAACTCATCCTACATAATTTATCAGAGCGACTCGCCTTCCTCTCTATCTCCAATGAAAGCTGCAAAATGAAATACGGTTTACAATAAACCGTGGCGAAAAATAATTGTTTGTTATTTTGCTCAACTTGGAAGTTTGGGAAAAATGAATGAGATTAGAGGTTTGGAGCGACAGGAGTTTTATTTTTTTTTTGCTTCTAACAACAGCGACGCCGTCATTTGTAATGTGATGAGAAACGTCTGGCGGCTCAAAAATACGGGCAAGCATTAGAGAGTCCTAAAGCTTTGTAATGAGAGATGTACACATTCTGCAGGCGCTTTATGGATCAATCTGATTGGCTATTAGGCATAATTTACAATTAAGACCGCAATGCAGCCTGCAATGTGCCATTTTCAGGCACAAATTGTAATGTATACATTCAACATTCCAGTGTTCTCTTTATTAACTTAGTTGCCCCTCTCTGTATTTTTCCTGGATCATAATGTCTTTTTTGGAGACAAAATGAATATTCTAGATAAAGTCTAACCAGTGCTTTTTATTTTGGAACAGAATAAGATTGTCCTTCAGTGGGTCTACATCCCTTTTAACAAAGAACAGTAAAAAGTTACCTGATTGCCAAAGTGTCAAAAGTGTTTGTGCCACGTCCACTTTTTGGACACAGCCACATAAATCTTAAATGGGTGGTTCACCTTTTAACATAACGTTTACAATTCCTAGCAACTTTGCTATTGGTCTTCATTATTTATTTGTTATAGTTTTTTAATTATTTGCCTTCTTCTTCTGCATCTTTCTAGCTTTCACATTGAGGGTCACTGACCCCGCTAACAAAAAACTATTGCTCTGTGAGACTACAATTTTGCTTTTATTGTTACTTTTTATTCCTTATCTTTCTATTTAGTCCTTCTATTCATTTTCCACCTCATTCACACCACTGCCTGGTTCCTAAGGTAAGCAAGACCCTAGCAACCATATAGCTGCAGATATTCCAAACTGGAGAGCTGCTGGACGAAAAGTTAAATAACTGAAAAACTACAAAAAATAGAAAATGTCTCTAAATATCATACTAAAAGTTGTTTTCAAGGTGAACAACCCCTTTAAAGGGAACGGAAAGGCTAATAAAGAGTTAATCTCAAGCTGCAGGCATACCTTTAGTTGTCTCAATAGTGCCTTTAAGTCTCCCCATATTTCTCCTGTTCAGATCAGAAGCCAAACAGGAAGAAAAAACGCTGAGCTGTGTAAAGAAAGTTCCCATAATGCCTCACTCCTGCACAGACACCCAGACCAAGTGTACATGCTCAGTTAGTAAGACTATGAGTCAGCTTCCTGCTGATTGGCTCAGATCCACATTCCTAAGGGGGGGAGTGAGTTCTAAGCATTCTTGAGGGAGGGGGGAGCAGGAGAGGGGAGAGAGCTGCGTGTCTCTGGCACAGGAATTACAGACACAAGAAATCTTTTTTCAGAGAAGTCAGTGCAGTGTTTCTGTGAGTGCTTATGGCTGTATTTACATAGACCTTTCTGATAAAGCTTACTTAGTTTTTACCATTCCTTCTCCTTTAATTTATCCCCTAGAAAAGCTCCAAAATGATAATATAATAAAATTATTATTAAATAATATTCTTTGTTATTATAGTTCTATACTTGGCTTCGGTACAAGCATCTGCCTTGAAACTATTTGTGTTACAGTTATTAAATACTTAGGGTAAAACCATAAGGGGGGCAGGGGATATGACTGCATTGGGGCCCTAGGCCAAAGACTTCTTTCACTTCCATTATAATTCTATTTCCTTTGGAAATCCAATATAAAGTAGCAGATCCACAATTAATCACACGGGGGTTAAGAATCAGGTGTTACTATGAAGCAGGGGGTAATGAGTAGCAGAAATATCTAGGATAGAGGAGGAGTGACGGGGCCCCTCGATATTACCACTGCTGTTGCTGGAAGTTGCCTTTTGGGGGGGGGGGGCGTTATAGCAGTTATAGAATTTGCCCTGAGACCCATAAGTTCCTAGTTACACCGCTGTGATTACAAACTAAAAGTAACTATTCTTTTTTTATTACATGTTTCTTGGAATTCCTGGAGAGTTTAACGAGAGCGCCAGATTATTACTGCACCCGGCCGTATTCAGCGCCTAATAAATTATGCAGAGCAAGTTAATAAGCCGGCCCTAGAGGATCATAATGAGATGGCTGAGCATCTGCTTTCCCCTCTGCAGATCCTTTGGCTTTATTAGAAAGGGACAGGTAACTCCTTAATGGCAGATAAGATGAAGGCTTATTAGTGGACAGAAAGTGCACTAATAATAATTACAGAAAATGCTGATTTTCTGAGTTTCTAAATAGGATAACAATTTACAACTACATTCTTAAAATGTTCTATATGCAACCCGCTCCCATATACCAGACATTACATGCCACAGTCTATTAACCACATATTGGCCATTGTGTTCCCATACCACTTTATTTTGTGGATTCCTATCTGTCCATTCTGTGTCCATCTAGAATGATCTAGTGCACTATTCAATCCCCCTCATTAGGCATACTGTGATAATAATACAATAATAATAATAATAATACAACTTAGATTATAAGCTCTATGGGGCAGGGACCTCCTTCCTACTGTGTCTCATACCACATGGCACTTACTCTCTGTGTATTTATACTTATTTATTGTATTTATTATAACACTTGTCCTCCCTGTGTGTAATTTTGTATATTGTAAGATTGTACAGCGCTTCGTACCCTTGTGGCGCTTTACAAATAAAGTTATAAATACAAATTAAATGTATGTTTAGAGCTTAATGAAACATGTGAGTTTATAGCTTAATATATAAGAACTCGACCACATTCTGTTCATTCCTATGGGATTTTTAGAAGAATATTTGTCAATGGGTGAATGTTAGTTTTAAATATGCTTCTAAAAATCCCATAATAATGAAAAGAATGTGGCCGAGTTCTTATATATTAAGCTATAAACTCACATTTTGATCAATCTGACCTTATACAGGTATTGGACCCCTTATCCGGAAACCCATTATCCAGAAAGGTCCGAATTACGGAAAGGCCATCTCCCATAGACTCCCTTATAAGCAAATAAATTACATTTTTAAAAATGATTTCCTTTTTCTCCGTAATAATAAAACAGTACCTGTACTTGATCCCAACTAAGATATAATTACCCCTTATTGGGGGCAGAACAGTCCTATTGGGTTTATTTCATGGTTAAATGATTCCCTTTTCTCTGTAATAATAAAACAGTACCTGTACTTGATCCCAACTAAGATATAATTACCCCTTATTGGGGGCAGAAAAGCCCTATTGGGTTTATTTAATCGTTAAATGATTCCCTTTTCTCTGTAATAATAAAACAGTACCTGTACTTGATCCCAACTAAGATATAATTACCCCTTATTGGGGGCAGAACAGTCCTATTGGGTTTATTTAATGGTTAAATGATTCCCTTTTCTCTGTAATAATAAAACAGTACCTGTACTTGATCCCAACTAAGATATAATTACCCCTTATTGGGGGCAGAACAGTCCTATTGGGTTTATTTAATGGTTAAATGATTCCCTTTTCTCTGTAATAATAAAACAGTACCTGTACTTGATCCCAACTAAGATATAATTACCCCTTATTGGGGGCAGAACAGTCCTATTGGGTTTATTTAATGGTTAAATGATTCCCTTTTCTCTGTAATAATAAAACAGTACCTGTACTTGATCCCAACTAAGATATAATTACCCCTTATTGGGGGCAGAACAGCCCTATTGGGTTTATTTCATGCTTAAATGATTCCCTTTACTCTGTAATAATAAAACAGTACCTTGTAATTGATTCCAACTAAAATATAATTAATTACCCCTTATTGGGGCAGAACAGTCCTATTGGGTTTATTTAATGGTTAAATGATTCCCTTTTCTCTGTAATAATAAAGCAGTACCTTGTAATTGACCCCAACTAAGATATAATTACCCCTTATTGGGGGCAGAACAGCCCTATTGGGTTTATTTAATGGTTAAATGATTCCCTTTTCTCTGTAATAATAAAACAGTACCTGTACTTGATCCCAACTAAGATATAATTACCCCTTATTGGGGGCAGAACAGCCCTATTGGGTTTATTTAATGGTTAAATGATTCCCTTTTCTCTGTAATAATAAAACAGTACCTGTATTTGATCCCAACTAAGATATCATTAATTCTTATTGGAACAAAAACAATCCTATTGGGTTTAATTACAGTTTAAATAATTTTTTTAGCAGACTTGAGGTAGGAGATCCGAATTACAGAAAGACCCTTTATCCGGAAAACCCCAGGTCCCGAGTGTTCTGGATAACGGGTCCCATACCCAGCCAATAACAGCAGCCAACAGGGATAAAGGGAAGCTCTTAGGGCCACTTCACATAAGTGTGAGCCAGCGCCCTGCAGGATGTTAGTCATTCCAGGGAAAAAAAGGTTCTGCAAATATTTGTAATGGTTCTGTGTTCCAACCGCCGCTCAAAGCTCTGCCATTCAGTATCATGTTTGTGAGCTAGGCTTGTATGTCAGTGAGTCTCATATTCACCTTTTATTTTCCCATCTACCTTGCACATTGGCAAGCCTTCAGGAGGGTTTAACGGGGAACAATATATCCGTGGTAAGAGCACCTCTTTTATACTTTACTTAAGTATATTGAATTCTACATCTGGCAACACATGCTCAGAACTCCTGCCACAAACACACACACACACAGAGAGAGGCTGATATAGATCTTAAAGGAATTCTGTCATGGGAAAACATGTTTTTTTTCAAAACCCATCAGTTAATAGAGCTTCTCCAGCAGAATCCTGCACTGTAATCTGTTTTTCCCATGGGGCTAGCCATATTCTTCATTTCCCAGGGTGCCACAGCCATGTGACCTGTACTCTGTTAAACTTCAGTCACACTTTACTGCTGCGCTGCAAGTTGGAGTGATATCCCCCCCCCTCCCCCCCAGCAGCCGATCAGCAGAACAATGGGAAGACAGCAGCTCCCAGTAGGTATCAGAATAGCACTCAATAGTAAGAAATCCAAGTCCGGCTTGGGACTCCTCCAGTTCCATGGGAGTAGGAGAAACAATAGGTTAGCTGAAAGCAGTTCTAATGTGTAGCGCTGGCTGAAAGCTCAGACTCAGGCACAAGGCACTGCTGTGCTGCAAGTTGGAGTGATATCCCCCCCCCCCAGCAGCCGATCAGCAGAGCAATGGGAAGGGAGCAAGATAGCAGCTCCCAGTAGGTATCAGAATAGCACTCAATAGTAAGAAATCCAAGTCCGGCTTGGGACTCCCCCAGTTACATGGGAGTAGGAGAAACAATAGGTTAGCTGAAAGCAGTTCTAATGTGTAGCGCTGGCTGAAAGCTCAGACTCAGGCACAATGCACTGAGATGGCGCCTACACACCAATATTACAGCTACAAATACATTTGTTGGTTCAAGAATAAAATGTTAAATGGCAGAGGGAATTATTTGCTATGTAACAGTGTCATTTGGAAATAAAAAGTTCCCCATAACAATTCTGTCTTTTGCTCCCACACTACTTCCTGTTACAGTTAGAGCTGCATCACTTCCTGTCAGCTGATCTCTGAGGGCACACACAGCCCATCACTAAATGGCGGCTCAAGGGAAAGGGCAAATATTTTCTCATATATATATTCCAGTTTGGCTCGGTCAGGTATTGCCCAGTGAGACTAGAAATCCCATTGGGCAGTTTCTAGTTCAATGTCTGGCCATGGAGACAAGCTCTTACCCACCAAATAGACTTAAGAATCGTGTACAGGAATAAAACAGTAGAAACGATACTTAGAAATATGATTTATTTATCCTTTAACCATTTTAGTGCCAGGTATGGAGGCCGCAGCTGGTTGCATGGAGTTCAGCTCCGTGACAGGCAGCGCCGCAGACAAGCGGTTAAGAAACCTTTTCCATTTTCCGTCCAACAATGAAAAGGAAGTAAATTACCAGATCGCAAACTTTGTTAAAGCCGTGCATATCCAACCCATCATTTTATTATGTCCTGTGACAGCTATAAAAAATCTCTTTCTGGCGGCATAATGAGAAAGCACTTCTCCGTGAGCGGAGCTGTCACCCACTTTGCAGAGTACATTATGTTTTATAGTTACATTTGGGTGCAGGCGCTACACCGGCTCCTGTAATGAACACATCTAGCCCAGATATTATAAAACATTTCCATCATGCTGCTTAATGCGACATGACTCGCTAAGCTGGAGGAATCATTAAGCAGAGTGGCATTTTGGAGGAGCCATCACGCTGTTTATTGAGAGCTCATTTTGCTGTAATATTTGGAAAAATACATGGAGAAAATAAGGGCAGCCCAGAGCTTTCCTCAGAGACACAGGGAAAACCAATCACGTTTCAAGCCAGGGCCTAGATAGGATCGGCGTTGGTTTTGCTACATGTCTGGGTAGAACTGTTATACCTTGTGTAAAGGGGTTTGTAAGCAGTGGCGTACCTAGACCGTGCACCCCCCCCCCATTATTTGAGGGGCCTGGTGCAAAATGCAAGCATTAATCACCCACCCCTACTGTTCCTCACTCTCCCAGCCCTTACGCCCCATCTCCCCGAATGCCCTCCCATTCCCCACCCACATCCCATCACATCCCCCCCTCCAACTGCTAGCTCTCAGGTAGGAGAGCAGTGGGGAGGGGGGTTCACTAAAGCTATAGAGGAAGCAGACTCCATGGTTCAGGCCATTTGTTCCATGGGCCCCCCAAGACTGCTTCCTCTATAGTTACGCCACTGTTTGTAAGAGTTAATCCTTATGGACCCATCTGCAAGGAGAAAAACCAGCATTCCAACTGAGCAGGGAAAAAAAAAAAGAAAAACCCAGTTGGAATTGGGTTGCCACCTGTTCGGTTTTGACCCGGACATCCTGGTTTTTCTGAATGTTGAAAACCAGACAGAAACCCTCGGAACGTAATAATGCTGCTCTCAAAATCATTACACCATCAGAAACCTTATCACGTGATGATGCTGTGTGATGATATCTCCCCCCCCCCCCCCCATCTGAATGCTGGTATAGGACATTCTATATGTTAACTTATAAGCGAACCACCTCTTTGAAATACATTCTTGATTTTTGAACATAGGTCCAGTTGTCAATAGCAACCAATGCAGTCTTTACTTTCATTTTCCAGCTTGTAGTAGACCGTCCATAACTAATTGCTAATTAGTTGTTACCAGCAACTACACCTGGGCAACTATGTTCATATTAGCCCAAGGGACAGAAGTCCTGCTTTTGATTGCAGCAAGATAGCGCCTTCCTGTATCCTCACACTCATTGGCTTTCAGCAAATATGAATGAGACACACGCCGCTCACACATACAGTATGGGTAACCGCACATATGTGCTACCCAGACTGTTGCATGTTTCTTACTATATTAAAGGAAACTATATCCCCAAACAGTGTAGGTCTCTATAAAAATATATTGCATAAACAGCTCATATGTAAAACCCTGCTTCATCTAAATAAACCATTTTCATAAAAATATGCTTTTTTAGCAGTATGTGCCATTGGGTAATCCTAAATAGAAAACTGCCATTTTAAGTACTAAGGGCCGCCCCCTGGGATCATAGGAGTCACAGTGCACACAAACAAGCCAAGGCACACATACATGCTAGGCCCCATCAGCCAATGAATGGGCAGAGTTCTGCTTTTTGCTCCCACACTACTTCCTGTTACAGTTAGAGCTGCATCACTTCCTGTCAGCTGATCTCTGAGGGAGCACACAGCCCATCACCAAATGGCGGCTCAAGAGAAAGGCTGTAAAAGGGCAATATTTACTGATATATATATTCCAGGTTGGGGAGATTCTTTAATAGGTCACTTAACATAATACAAAATGTTGGTTAAGCATTCATTCTGGGGTTTAGTTTTCCTTTAAATTAGCCAGAGGATGAATTTCACAAATCACTTAACAATGAGTGGCTTTTGTTTCTAATTTAGTATGAAAGTGTTATTCCTTTTCGGATAAAAAGCATTAACTGCCTTTGTGACGGCCCCTTAATAAACTTGTTTGATTACAGTGACTGTTAATGCCGGCGCTGGCGCCTTACACACTGAAATGGCTACAGGGGGGGGACTGTGACATTCGGAGATTGTCTCCACTCAAAATTGTTTGCCTTTTCTCAAAGGGCCCCTAGCTCCGCTGTGCATGTCTAAATATAAGGGCTTTTAATCAAATTCCAAGGATCAAAAAGAAGCAATACTGCGGCGCTCCATTCCATACACACAGCAAATGTCTCAGCACCTTTTTTAATTTAATTGCTCTGGACTTTGGTCTTTAACTTTGCGATGGCAGTTGCTATTTTTTTTACGGTAGGCAAAGGTGACTTTTTAACAAGGGTGCTCCAGCCTCATTTTGGAGTAAACAAAATTGCATATTCTTTAAAATGGGATTCAATGCAAGTGCAGGACCGCACCTTACACATTTAATTTATCCAATCGAATCCCTATTAATCTGTTAATCACACTGATTGTATTATTAACAATAATAACCCCCCCCCCCCCACCCCCAGTATATTCATTTTGTAATTTTTAAACACAGAAACTGAAATTCTGTATAAGGCAGGACCCCCCCCCCATGGGCTCCATTATACTCCAGGGACCCCTAATAGCTTACGGGTTCTGCTGTCGCTTCCTACAAAGGGGCTAAGGGGACCTGCTCCACTTTTACATGACAATTTGCTTTATATAAAAATGCCTCATTTTTTTTGTGGCAATTGTTCCAGTTTGGGGTCTGTCTGGGAATCACTAGGGGGGGCTGTAAAGTGTGAGCTAAATGATAAAAGACACTGGCATTTTATTTTTCTCAAGACACTATGTGCCAGTGCGCCCCAGATGATTGGTTAAATAGAATAAAAAGAGACAAAGCAATCAAATGAGAGTTAATAAGTGAAATAACAGTAAGTGTGCGGTGAGATGGGAATACAATCCCAATATGAAAATGAATCTTAGGGGCTTATTAAAGGGTCCTCCTCTTTGTGTGTGTGTAGCGTGTAAGGTACCCACCCATTCAGACTGTAAGCTCTGTGGGGCAGAGACCACCTTCTCTTTTCTTTTAGCACCTAATCTTGATTTTTTTTTTTTAATCTCGAATGGATCTGTACCTTGTATTTACATTCATTTTGTTATTGAATGATCCATGTTTGTTCTGTTGAAGGGGTGGTTTAACTTTAATTTACCCTTTAGTATATTACAGATTAGCCAGTTCTTAGGAACTTTTCAGTTAGTCTTCATTTTTAATTTTTTTTTTCTCTTCTGAATCTATCCAGCTTTCAAAAGGCGGTCACTGACCTGCGACAGCCCAAAAAAAAACTCTGTGAGGTTACAATTTATTATTGTATATTATTATTGTTTATTTTTATAACTTCTATTCAGACCCTCTTCTATTCATATTCCAGTTTGTCATTCGTTCCACTGCCTAGTTCCGAGGGTAATTTGGACCCTAGCAACCATATATAGTTACTAAAATTCCAAACTGAAGAGTTACTGAATATAAAGCTAAATATTTGCAAAAACACAAGTAATAGAAAATGAAGACCAATTGAAAATTGCTTCAGAATAGAACAATCTACAACATACTAACCCCCATATATAATAAGTTTACCCAGGATCAGTAACCCATAGCTCCTGGGCAAACTTAGTGCCTTTTATTACATAACCCCCTAAACATTAATTTAAAGGTGAACAACCCCTTTAATTAGTGAGGTGTGGGTTGACAAAAAGTCGACTTGTCCCTACCCCTTTCCTGCTAGCTCCCAGCCAACAACTAACTTGACCCAACAGGCCACCCTTACTTATATACCCAGACCTGTCCTGCCCCTTTCTAAAGTCACTAGAGGGGACAGGGAAGGCCATCAGAAGTAGAAAAATTATAGGGAACTGATACTGCGAGCAGGGTGGGGCCCAAGAGCAAAGTTCTGCCCATCACCCATCTGCGACCCGCTGGGAGCACTGCGCTGCCCAAGCCTGTGGATTTCAGGCCTGCCTGCATAATGCTACTGTAATGTAATGTTCTACTGTACTGATTTGTGAGAAGATTTGACTCCTACTACATTGTTTCAAGAGTCAGAACAGTAAGGGATCCTCAAATACAGCTTTTACCTGCAATTATATTTACAATGAGAATATGTAGGAAGGTAAAAGTTTTGCTCACCTGTACTTTGGGCAGTCCCCATAAGAGTTAAGAGCTGGTTCTAAAGTTGAGTGAGGGAGTTGCTTCCCTGAACGCTATGTAGTTGTACAGGGGTGTCGGGGCGCTATGTAGTTGTACAGGGGTGTCGGGGCGCTAAAAGGAAAGTCTGTGTGCTTGGTCTCTTTCTGTGGATCCTACTTGCAGCAGGGTTGGTTGGTACCAGAAGAGCCTGAGGTGGGGGTAGGCCTCAGTAGGAGACAGTGTCAGGTAAGAGCTGTAACAGCTCACTTTAGGAGTGAGAGGCAGGATTAGGGTGGCTAGTTGAGCATCCAGAATATCCACGAAACAGTTAAACAGAAACAGAAAACCCCTATTTGGCTGTAATAGTCCCCTTAGGGCCTAACCTTCTGGGCCTTGTGGATCCCATGCTTCCTGGAACCACCCCTTTCCTAACACTATAGTAAAGTGTGGCAGGGTGTGCTCTAGCCTTGGGCCAATAACAAAATATATGGTAATACCAAATAGATACATTCACCCTGCCTAGTGACAAGGAGAAAAGCAAAGGTAGGGTTTAAAGCCATAGGGGCACATTAACCCTATGGGTCCCTACATAGCATTAAATACATATGGAAAGCTGCTTGGAATGACATTCTCTTTGTTATTTAAAAACTTGTTTTCATGGTGGAGGACCCCATAGAAATCAGTGGGAAGCGTATTTTCCGATTTTTTAGAAGTGGGAAATCAGTCAGTCAAGGTTCACCAAGTAGTTTGCGTTGAATACCGACATGGGAAATTTTTAATGGATATCCGAAAAGTTTAAAAAGAAAAAAAAAATCATGGAAAGATTAAAAAAGAAAAAAATGTGTGTGTGTGTATATATATATCTATATATACTGTATAGATATATATCCAGTATTTATATCTATATACTATATATATATATCTATAGTATATAGATATAAATACTGGATATATATATATATATACTGTATATATATGATGTTTAGGGATGATAATATCCCTATAAGGTAAAAGTCCTGTTAAATAATTCTGACATTTGATTTGTGACCAATGTATAAATGCAGCCAAACTTACTAACTCTACTCTATGTATTTCTACGTATTTATAGCTAATGTCCCCCCCCCATCCTATTTAATTTTTCCTATTCCAACTACAGATATTAAAGGCCCACAGTGAACAGTCATTCAGTCTGAGCATTTTGGTTTCTTTCCTATTAATTCTCAAATTAATTTCTCCAGGAGAGATGAAAGCTTTGAGGACATCATTACAGTCAAGTGAGATGGTTCTGTTTCCCATCCTGTGAGTTTTTATTTTTTTACCTTTTTCAATGCGAGCCTAAAAGGAAAGGTTGGACCCTACAATAATGTGTTATATTACCTCTGCTGCTCAGTCACAGGCTCCTTATTGGCTGAGGAAGGATGTGCCTGGTTGTGTTGCACTTTGACTCCTGCACCTTGTGCCCAACGTTAGTGCCCAAACAAGGGCAGATAAGCTGCCGATGTGGCTAAAGGACTGATATTGGCAGCTAGAAATGGCCCGTGTATGGCCAGCTTAACTTTGGAGCAGTAAACCAAAGTAACCAATCAGATATTTTCTTAAACAGACCAGCAAATGCTACTTACTGATTGGTTGTTATGGGTTACTGCTCCTGGGAAAACATAGTGCGTTTTATTACATGACCCCTATAGACTCTTATCAGGTCAGATTTTGACCTATAGGCCTATAGGGTCTCCAAATTATTGTCATAATTATGCCACAGCATGTGCTTCTGTAGAGGGAGAATGCAGAATAATAATAATATTATGGGTTATAGGTTGAGCTAAAAATAGATCATTAAATAACACCACTGTAAAAGTAGCATAAAAGACAAATAATGAGTGAAAATGCAAAATAGATTTAGATCAGAGCTGGAAGTAGAGAAGAGGGAGGCTGGATAAAGAGCAGACCTCCAGCTGCTGTTAAATTAGACCTCCCAGACATTCCTGATATTAATGTTGAAAATAATGGTGGCAATACATGGTCTAACCTTACAATTAACTAACCAATCAGCCAGGGTCACCGTTAGGAGGGGAGAGGAGGGACTGTTCCCCTATAGTTATATATAAACTATAGTAGAGTTTCTGAAGTAAATACACACATTTTACCAGTGCAGGGCAACAGTACATTATATTTTAATTACTATAAACTATTACTATACTGTCTCTTTAAGAACGTTAAGGTAAATTCCACTGACCCCCAGGGAACTGACTGGCTCATTAGCACATTAATTCATCATTTTAATAACTATTTATAAGAACTGACTATTATAGAGTAACATCAGTTGTTTATATTGGGATCTATTTACTAAATGATACTTTTTAGCAGTGGAATGACGTGTGTGGTTATAGGGCCCCACAGCAAGATCATTGGGCCCCTAAACTTTAGAAACACAACATATTCCATGAAAATATACTGCAGCTGATTATCAGTTCCACTGGGCCCCATTTAGTTCCTGGGCCCCCAGCAGTTGCAGGGTCCTTTTCCTCTATAGTTACCCCTGCTTTCCAGTAAAATGATTGGTGAGCTTGGATTATAGTAGCTGTGGCTGAAAAAAAATACATCCAACTAGTTTTGTCCCAGCAAAAACCTACCTAACTGCTAGTTAATTATTGGTGAAGCAAACATACAAGGGGTGTGGCCAAAAATGTCGGTACTGCACGTTTGTGTCCATGTATGGGGCCCCAAAGTTTTAGCCCTGAGCTAAGAGGTTGGATATATGCAAGCTGGCCATCCACACAGCCAACAATTCTGTTAAGGATCTGGCTGGTCTGTCAGACTATTCTATATACACACAGATGGTTGAACAATATGGCACTTTGGCCACATCTTATGCTCAACATTTTCACCTTGTATCTTTCTATTTGTATTTTATGGTGTAAACCAGGGGTGGCCAGAGTTTTTCCATCAGCGATCGACCGATGACCCCTCCCCCAAGACACAGCGTACGTACGCATTCACGCTGCACTTCTGCATCCCCCGGGTTCGCCGCGTTCCACCAGAAATTCAGGGGGATCGACTGGTAGACCACGATTGACGTCTTGGCCACCCCTGGTGTAAACAAATACAGTCCCTACTGTAGATACAGATTCTTGAGGCAATTTAAGGGGAGTACACATTGTTTGGGGTTTTTTTTGACCCCCACAAAAATTACTTTTATTCCATTTTTATTTCTTTTCCCGCTTAAGGGTTGGCCAATATTTTCTACAGGTTACCCAATGAAGCTAATTGCTTCCTATGGGCAACTGGGTTTGGGCAATTTACTACCTATGTTTCTAAACCAGCCCTAGTATGTTAACACAAGGTGTAGTTACTGTATTACCCAAGCACTGAATTCTAGGGGTCATGCTACTAAGAATAATGTCTGGAAAGTGCTTGAGGCTTCCCAGAAGCAAACAATCCTTGTTATTTGATCTTTTGGAACTGAAGGACAATATCCATTCTTT